>NC_079438.1:8336845-8470220 GCF_903798145.1 Danio aesculapii | reverse complement strand
TTCATCCACCAAACATTGCTCCCAAATTGAAGTGAGACCTTCAAAGACAGCCCAGATGGGACTTTAACCAACAATCCCAAGCCCCGGAGGCTGATGCCTTATCCCTTAGGCCACTGGGCCATTTCGCCAGTCATTTGTCATGGATTTTTTGTATGCCTTTAACAAGATGCCAACGCATGGAAAACTGCACTTTAGGATCTCGATGCCAGTTTGCATTCCGTCAAGTAAGATGTGTGCAACTAATGGTCAAACATTTTCTTTGTGCAATCATCCACATTCGTTTCTCATTGGTCCTGGGGTGTGGTTCTCGCGTATGGTGTAACTGGTCTTGAGTTTCAAATTCCAGACAAGGCCACTCTCATTAACTTGAAATCACAACCTTTCTGCAGCTATTTTCTTGTTTGCATTTCATCATCATCCACCTAACAAGAGACCATTAGTTGAAAGCCACGGGGTACTTGAAGTCAAGATCTCCATTACCAAAGCTTAGCGGAACCATTTAGGTTTGTAACGTGACAGTGAGATTCAAGCAAGATTGGATGAATCTTATTTGAAGTGTGCAGCAAGTCTGAGAATTCGAAGCTAACTATTGTCCTCAGATCATCATGCCTAAGTTTTGAGAAGACCAGTCGGAATTGTTTCACGCAACTTAAATGTAACCCAACAAAGACAACCCAGATGGGACTTGAATCCACAATCCCCAGCTTCGAAGGCTGATGCCTTATCCAGTAGGCCACTGGGTCAACACTAGCCTTTGTCATATCTGATGTATGGCTCAGGAAGTTCTTGTTACTCAGAAAACAGTACTTTAGGATCCCTATGCCATATTGCATTCAGACAATCTAATGTGTACACCTTATGACAAAACAGCTTCTCTGAGGAGTTTTCCATTGTCATGTCTTTTTGACCTAAGGGTATGAACCTAGCTTTTTAAAGGTAACATTGGATTGTCTTGCACAGTCAACTTAAAAGGAACTGCATCAAAGACAACCCGGTTGGTACTTTAAACCCACAATCCCCAGCTTTGAAGGCTGGTGCCTTATCCATTAGGCCACTGGACTGTTTTATACTTACTGTGAATTGTAATATGCCTCCAGGGAGTTGCTGACACACGTAACAAAAACAACATGAACAAAGAGTAAAGTGGATCGGTCTCACAGAATTTTTTGTGGCACGGCAGAATGCTTCTACAGGGCTCGTTGGTCTAGGGGTATGATTCTCGCTTTGGGTGCGAGAGGTCCCGGGTTCAAATCCCGGACGAGCCCTACGACAGTCATAGAAAAAGCAGCGGTGCTGTGCTATCCAAGGTGTTTCTATGTTAATTGTAGCAGCTTTTGCTGTGACTTTAGTTAATGAACATTTAGTGGACTTCTGATCTAAATCAGTCTAACATGTACAATTATACAGACGAGAAAAGGAGCGGCAATGATTCGGTTGTTAGATTTGTTTATGGATCTTGAACAACCCACCAGCTTTATATGTAAGCACCATTTTTGTCTTTGTACACAGTCTCTTCTCTTTAGGCACCATGCAGGATTCAAAATGGCCTTTTGCGTTAGGTATCTCGTTACCCTTGTAGTCATAATAGATAATATGCAAGGCAATGCAGGAAGTTAATGACATGCAAACACATCTCAAGAAGGTTTTCACAGCTAACGTGTTTCATCCACCAAACATTGCTCCCAAATTGAAGTGAGACCTTCAAAGACAGCCCAGATGGGACTTTAACCAACAACCCCAAGCCCCGGAGGCTGATGCCTTATCCCTTAGGCCACTGGGCCCTTTCGCCAGTCATTTGTCATGGATTTTTTGTATGCCTTTAACAAGATGCCAACGCATGGAAAACTGCACTTTAGGATCTCGATGCCAGTTTGCATTCCGTCAAGTAAGATGTGTGCAACTAATGGTCAAACATTTTCTTTGTGCAATCATCCACATTCGTGTCTCATTGGTCCTGGGGTGTGGTTCTCGCGTATGGTGTGACTGGTCTTGAGTTTCAAATTCCAGACAAGGCCACTCTCATTAACTTGAAATCACAACCTTTCTGCAGCTATTTTCTTGTTTGCATTTCATCATCATCCACCTAACAAGAGACCATTAGTTGAAAGCCACGGGGTACTTGAAGTCAAGATCTCCATTACCAAAGCTTAGCGGAACCATTTAGGTTTGTAACGTGACAGTGAGATTCAAGCAAGATTGGATGAATCTTATTTGAAGTGTGCAGCAAGTCTGAGAATTCGAAGCTAACAAATGTCCTCAGATCATCACGCCTAAGTTTTGAGAAGACCAGTCGGAATTGTTTCACGCAACTTAAATGTAACCCAACAAATACAACCCAGATGGGACTTGAATCCACAATCCCCAGCTTCGAAGGCTGATGCCTTATCCATTAGGCCACTGGGTCAACACTAGCCTTTGTCATATCTGATGTATGGCTCAGGAAGTTCTTGTTACTCAGAAAACAGTACTTTAGGATCCCTATGCCATATTGCATTCAGACAATCTGATGTGTACACCTAATGACAAAACAGCTTCTCTGAGGAGTTTTCCATTGTCATGTCTTTTTGACCTAAGGGTATGAACCTAGCTTTTTAAAGGTAACATCGGATTGTCTTGCACAGTCAACTTAAAAGGAACTGCATCAAAGACAACCCGGTTGGTACTTTAAACCCACAATCCCCAGCTTTGAAGGCTGGTGCCTTATCCATTAGGCCACTGGACTGTTTATACTTACTGTGAACTGTAATATGCCTCCAGGGAGTTGCTGACACACGTAACAAAAACAACTTGAACAAAGAGTAGAGTGGATCGGTCTCACAGAATTTTTTGTGGCAGTGCAGACTGCTTCTACAGGGCTTGTTGGTCTAGGAGGATGATTCTCGCTTTGGGTGCGAGAAGTCCTGGGTTCAAATCCCGGACGAGCCCTACGACAGTCATGGAAAAAGCAGAGGTGCTGTGCTATCCAAGGTGTTTCTATGTTAATTGTAGCAGCTTTTGCTGTGACTTTAGTTAATGAACATTTAGTGGACTTCTGATCTAAATCAGTCTGACATGTACAATTATACAGACAAGAAAAGGAGCGGCAATGATTCGGTTGTTAGATTTGTTTATGGATCTTGAACAACCCACCAGCTTTATATGTAAGCACCATTTTTGTCTTTGTACACAATCTCTTCTCTTTAGGCACCATGCAGGATTCAAAATGGCCTTTCGCGTTAGGTATCTCGTTACCCTTTTAGTCATAATAGATAATATGCATGGCAATGCAGGAAGTTAATGACATGCAAACACATCTCAAGAAGGTTTTCACAGCTAACGTGTTTCATCCACCAAACATTGCTCCCAAATTGAAGTGAGACCTTCAAAGACAGCCCAGATGGGACTTTAACCAACAATCCCAAGCCCCGGAGGCTGATGCCTTATCCCTTAGGCCACTGGGCCATTTCGCCAGTCATTTGTCATGGATTTTTTGTATGCCTTTAACAAGATGCCAACGCATGGAAAACTGCACTTTAGGATCTCGATGCCAGTTTGCATTCCGTCAAGTAAGATGTGTGCAACTAATGGTCAAACATTTTCTTTGTGCAATCATCCACATTCGTTTCTCATTGGTCCTGGGGTGTGGTTCTCGCGTATGGTGTAACTGGTCTTGAGTTTCAAATTCCAGACAAGGCCACTCTCATTAACTTGAAATCACAACCTTTCTGCAGCTATTTTCTTGTTTGCATTTCATCATCATCCACCTAACAAGAGACCATTAGTTGAAAGCCACGGGGTACTTGAAGTCAAGATCTCCATTACCAAAGCTTAGCGGAACCATTTAGGTTTGTAACGTGACAGTGAGATTCAAGCAAGATTGGATGAATCTTATTTGAAGTGTGCAGCAAGTCTGAGAATTCGAAGCTAACTATTGTCCTCAGATCATCATGCCTAAGTTTTGAGAAGACCAGTCGGAATTGTTTCACGCAACTTAAATGTAACCCAACAAAGACAACCCAGATGGGACTTGAATCCACAATCCCCAGCTTCGAAGGCTGATGCCTTATCCAGTAGGCCACTGGGTCAACACTAGCCTTTGTCATATCTGATGTATGGCTCAGGAAGTTCTTGTTACTCAGAAAACAGTACTTTAGGATCCCTATGCCATATTGCATTCAGACAATCTGATGTGTACACCTTATGACAAAACAGCTTCTCTGAGGAGTTTTCCATTGTCATGTCTTTTTGACCTAAGGGTATGAACCTAGCTTTTTAAAGGTAACATTGGATTGTCTTGCACAGTCAACTTAAAAGGAACTGCATCAAAGACAACCCGGTTGGTACTTTAAACCCACAATCCCCAGCTTTGAAGGCTGGTGCCTTATCCATTAGGCCACTGGACTGTTTTATACTTACTGTGAATTGTAATATGCCTCCAGGGAGTTGCTGACACACGTAACAAAAACAACATGAACAAAGAGTAAAGTGGATCGGTCTCACAGAATTTTTTGTGGCACGGCAGAATGCTTCTACAGGGCTCGTTGGTCTAGGGGTATGATTCTCGCTTTGGGTGCGAGAGGTCCCGGGTTCAAATCCCGGACGAGCCCTACGACAGTCATAGAAAAAGCAGCGGTGCTGTGCTATCCAAGGTGTTTCTATGTTAATTGTAGCAGCTTTTGCTGTGACTTTAGTTAATGAACATTTAGTGGACTTCTGATCTAAATCAGTCTAACATGTACAATTATACAGACGAGAAAAGGAGCGGCAATGATTCGGTTGTTAGATTTGTTTATGGATCTTGAACAACCCACCAGCTTTATATGTAAGCACCATTTTTGTCTTTGTACACAGTCTCTTCTCTTTAGGCACCATGCAGGATTCAAAATGGCCTTTTGCGTTAGGTATCTCGTTACCCTTGTAGTCATAATAGATAATATGCAAGGCAATGCAGGAAGTTAATGACATGCAAACACATCTCAAGAAGGTTTTCACAGCTAACGTGTTTCATCCACCAAACATTGCTCCCAAATTGAAGTGAGACCTTCAAAGACAGCCCAGATGGGACTTTAACCAACAACCCCAAGCCCCGGAGGCTGATGCCTTATCCCTTAGGCCACTGGGCCCTTTCGCCAGTCATTTGTCATGGATTTTTTGTATGCCTTTAACAAGATGCCAACGCATGGAAAACTGCACTTTAGGATCTCGATGCCAGTTTGCATTCCGTCAAGTAAGATGTGTGCAACTAATGGTCAAACATTTTCTTTGTGCAATCATCCACATTCGTGTCTCATTGGTCCTGGGGTGTGGTTCTCGCGTATGGTGTGACTGGTCTTGAGTTTGAAATTCCAGACAAGGCCACTCTCATTAACTTGAAATCACAACCTTTCTGCAGCTATTTTCTTGTTTGCATTTCATCATCATCCACCTAACAAGAGACCATTAGTTGAAAGCCACGGGGTACTTGAAGTCAAGATCTCCATTACCAAAGCTTAGCGGAACCATTTAGGTTTGTAACGTGACAGTGAGATTCAAGCAAGATTGGATGAATCTTATTTGAAGTGTGCAGCAAGTCTGAGAATTCGAAGCTAACAAATGTCCTCAGATCATCACGCCTAAGTTTTGAGAAGACCAGTCGGAATTGTTTCACGCAACTTAAATGTAACCCAACAAATACAACCCAGATGGGACTTGAATCCACAATCCCCAGCTTCGAAGGCTGATGCCTTATCCATTAGGCCACTGGGTCAACACTAGCCTTTGTCATATCTGATGTATGGCTCAGGAAGTTCTTGTTACTCAGAAAACAGTACTTTAGGATCCCTATGCCATATTGCATTCAGACAATCTGATGTGTACACCTAATGACAAAACAGCTTCTCTGAGGAGTTTTCCATTGTCATGTCTTTTTGACCTAAGGGTATGAACCTAGCTTTTTAAAGGTAACATCGGATTGTCTTGCACAGTCAACTTAAAAGGAACTGCATCAAAGACAACCCGGTTGGTACTTTAAACCCACAATCCCCAGCTTTGAAGGCTGGTGCCTTATCCATTAGGCCACTGGACTGTTTTATACTTACTGTGAACTGTAATATGCCTCCAGGGAGTTGCTGACACACGTAACAAAAACAACATGAACAAAGAGTAGAGTGGATCGGTCTCACAGAATTTTTTGTGGCAGTGCAGACTGCTTCTACAGGGCTTGTTGGTCTAGGGGGATGATTCTCGCTTTGGGTGCGAGAAGTCCTGGGTTCAAATCCCGGACGAGCCCTACGACAGTCATGGAAAAAGCAGAGGTGCTGTGCTATCCAAGGTGTTTCTATGTTAATTGTAGCAGCTTTTGCTGTGACTTTAGTTAATGAACATTTAGTGGACTTCTGATCTAAATCAGTCTGACATGTACAATTATACAGACAAGAAAAGGAGCGGCAATGATTCGGTTGTTAGATTTGTTTATGGATCTTGAACAACCCACCAGCTTTATATGTAAGCACCATTTTTGTCTTTGTACACAATCTCTTCTCTTTAGGCACCATGCAGGATTCAAAATGGCCTTTCGCGTTAGGTATCTCGTTACCCTTTTAGTCATAATAGATAATATGCATGGCAATGCAGGAAGTTAATGACATGCAAACACATCTCAAGAAGGTTTTCACAGCTAACGTGTTTCATCCACCAAACATTGCTCCCAAATTGAAGTGAGACCTTCAAAGACAGCCCAGATGGGACTTTAACCAACAATCCCAAGCCCCGGAGGCTGATGCCTTATCCCTTAGGCCACTGGGCCATTTCGCCAGTCATTTGTCATGGATTTTTTGTATGCCTTTAACAAGATGCCAACGCATGGAAAACTGCACTTTAGGATCTCGATGCCAGTTTGCATTCCGTCAAGTAAGATGTGTGCAACTAATGGTCAAACATTTTCTTTGTGCAATCATCCACATTCGTTTCTCATTGGTCCTGGGGTGTGGTTCTCGCGTATGGTGTAACTGGTCTTGAGTTTCAAATTCCAGACAAGGCCACTCTCATTAACTTGAAATCACAACCTTTCTGCAGCTATTTTCTTGTTTGCATTTCATCATCATCCACCTAACAAGAGACCATTAGTTGAAAGCCACGGGGTACTTGAAGTCAAGATCTCCATTACCAAAGCTTAGCGGAACCATTTAGGTTTGTAACGTGACAGTGAGATTCAAGCAAGATTGGATGAATCTTATTTGAAGTGTGCAGCAAGTCTGAGAATTCGAAGCTAACTATTGTCCTCAGATCATCATGCCTAAGTTTTGAGAAGACCAGTCGGAATTGTTTCACGCAACTTAAATGTAACCCAACAAAGACAACCCAGATGGGACTTGAATCCACAATCCCCAGCTTCGAAGGCTGATGCCTTATCCAGTAGGCCACTGGGTCAACACTAGCCTTTGTCATATCTGATGTATGGCTCAGGAAGTTCTTGTTACTCAGAAAACAGTACTTTAGGATCCCTATGCCATATTGCATTCAGACAATCTGATGTGTACACCTAATGACAAAACAGCTTCTCTGAGGAGTTTTCCATTGTCATGTCTTTTTGACCTAAGGGTATGAACCTAGCTTTTTAAAGGTAACATCGGATTGTCTTGCACAGTCAACTTAAAAGGAACTGCATCAAAGACAACCCGGTTGGTACTTTAAACCCACAATCCCCAGCTTTGAAGGCTGGTGCCTTATCCATTAGGCCACTGGACTGTTTTATACTTACTGTGAACTGTAATATGCCTCCAGGGAGTTGCTGACACACGTAACAAAACAACATGAACAAAGAGTAGAGTGGATCGGTCTCACAGAATTTTTTGTGGCAGTGCAGACTGCTTCTACAGGGCTTGTTGGTCTAGGGGGATGATTCTCGCTTTGGGTGCGAGAAGTCCTGGGTTCAAATCCCGGACGAGCCCTACGACAGTCATGGAAAAAGCAGAGGTGCTGTGCTATCCAAGGTGTTTCTATGTTAATTGTAGCAGCTTTTGCTGTGACTTTAGTTAATGAACATTTAGTGGACTTCTGATCTAAATCAGTCTAACATGTACAATTATACAGACAAGAAAAGGAGCGGCAATGATTCGGTTGTTAGATTTGTTTATGGATCTTGAACAACCCACCAGCTTTATATGTAAGCACCATTTTTGTCTTTGTACACAATCTCTTCTCTTTAGGCACCATGCAGGATTCAAAATGGCCTTTCGCGTTAGGTATCTCGTTACCCTTTTAGTCATAATAGATAATATGCATGGCAATGCAGGAAGTTAATGACATGCAAACACATCTCAAGAAGGTTTTCACAGCTAACGTGTTTCATCCACCAAACATTGCTCCCAAATTGAAGTGAGACCTTCAAAGACAGCCCAGATGGGACTTTAACCAACAATCCCAAGCCCCGGAGGCTGATGCCTTATCCCTTAGGCCACTGGGCCATTTCGCCAGTCATTTGTCATGGATTTTTTGTATGCCTTTAACAAGATGCCAACGCATGGAAAACTGCACTTTAGGATCTCGATGCCAGTTTGCATTCCGTCAAGTAAGATGTGTGCAACTAATGGTCAAACATTTTCTTTGTGCAATCATCCACATTCGTTTCTCATTGGTCCTGGGGTGTGGTTCTCGCGTATGGTGTAACTGGTCTTGAGTTTCAAATTCCAGACAAGGCCACTCTCATTAACTTGAAATCACAACCTTTCTGCAGCTATTTTCTTGTTTGCATTTCATCATCATCCACCTAACAAGAGACCATTAGTTGAAAGCCACGGGGTACTTGAAGTCAAGATCTCCATTACCAAAGCTTAGCGGAACCATTTAGGTTTGTAACGTGACAGTGAGATTCAAGCAAGATTGGATGAATCTTATTTGAAGTGTGCAGCAAGTCTGAGAATTCGAAGCTAACTATTGTCCTCAGATCATCATGCCTAAGTTTTGAGAAGACCAGTCGGAATTGTTTCACGCAACTTAAATGTAACCCAACAAAGACAACCCAGATGGGACTTGAATCCACAATCCCCAGCTTCGAAGGCTGATGCCTTATCCAGTAGGCCACTGGGTCAACACTAGCCTTTGTCATATCTGATGTATGGCTCAGGAAGTTCTTGTTACTCAGAAAACAGTACTTTAGGATCCCTATGCCATATTGCATTCAGACAATCTGATGTGTACACCTTATGACAAAACAGCTTCTCTGAGGAGTTTTCCATTGTCATGTCTTTTTGACCTAAGGGTATGAACCTAGCTTTTTAAAGGTAACATCGGATTGTCTTGCACAGTCAACTTAAAAGGAACTGCATCAAAGACAACCCGGTTGGTACTTTAAACCCACAATCCCCAGCTTTGAAGGCTGGTGCCTTATCCATTAGGCCACTGGACTGTTTTATACTTACTGTGAATTGTAATATGCCTCCAGGGAGTTGCTGACACACGTAACAAAAACAACATGAACAAAGAGTAGAGTGGATCGGTCTCACAGAATTTTTTGTGGCACGGCAGAATGCTTCTACAGGGCTCGTTGGTCTAGGGGTATGATTCTCGCTTTGGGTGCGAGAGGTCCCGGGTTCAAATCCCGGACGAGCCCTACGACAGTCATAGAAAAAGCAGCGGTGCTGTGCTATCCAAGGTGTTTCTATGTTAATTGTAGCAGCTTTTGCTGTGACTTTAGTTAATGAACATTTAGTGGACTTCTGATCTAAATCAGTCTAACATGTACAATTATACAGACGAAAAAAGGAGCGGCAATGATTCGGTTGTTAGATTTGTTTATGGATCTTGAACAACCCACCAGCTTTATATGTAAGCACCATTTTTGTCTTTGTACACAGTCTCTTCTCTTTAGGCACCATGCAGGATTCAAAATGGCCTTTTGCGTTAGGTATCTCGTTACCCTTGTAGTCATAATAGATAATATGCAAGGCAATGCAGGAAGTTAATGACATGCAAACACATCTCAAGAAGGTTTTCACAGCTAACGTGTTTCATCCACCAAACATTGCTCCCAAATTGAAGTGAGACCTTCAAAGACAGCCCAGATGGGACTTTAACCAACAACCCCAAGCCCCGGAGGCTGATGCCTTATCCCTTAGGCCACTGGGCCATTTCGCCAGTCATTTGTCATGGATTTTTTGTATGCCTTTAACAAGATGCCAACGCATGGAAAACTGCACTTTAGGATCTCGATGCCAGTTTGCATTCCGTCAAGTAAGATGTGTGCAACTAATGGTCAAACATTTTCTTTGTGCAATCATCCACATTCGTGTCTCATTGGTCCTGGGGTGTGGTTCTCGCGTATGGTGTGACTGGTCTTGAGTTTCAAATTCCAGACAAGGCCACTCTCATTAACTTGAAATCACAACCTTTCTGCAGCTATTTTCTTGTTTGCATTTCATCATCATCCACCTAACAAGAGACCATTAGTTGAAAGCCACGGGGTACTTGAAGTCAAGATCTCCATTACCCACAGCTGCTTGGTCTCTAAGTGACAGGGGCTTGTTTGTGAGATGCAGAGGAGGATTGCAATTACATATAGGAGGCTTGAAAGAAAAGAGAACAACAACACAAGTGGACGTGCAAAACAACGTAGTCGGCAGGATTCGAACCTGCACGGGGAAACCCCAATGGATTTCTAGTCCATCGCCTTAACCACTCGGCCACGACTACAGACGTCTGCTTTCTCTCTCCTACTCATGTGGCAACCAAGCACAGGGTCAACAGGGGTAGAGGAAGGTGCACTAGCTCTTGTACAACTTTTCCGTACAATCTCAGGGAAGCAGGGACAGCATAGCTCTCTAATCTAACACACTCAGCTAACTTCATGGGCACTCTTTCCACACAAGCTGATGATCTGAATTCAGAGCAAAAGCCACAGTTCCTCTCACAGAGAGAAAAAGCAAAAGCAGCTGGCTATTCCGTAGTCGGCAGGGTTCGAACCTGCGCGGGGAGACCCCAATGGATTTCAAGTCCATCGCCTTAACCCCCCGGCCACGACTACGCATGGTGGCAGCTTGTTGACTTTTTCTGCTGAATTATGGCAACATTGAACGCAGCACAGTTGGGGCATAAATGGCCTGAGGTTGTAAAAAGCGGCACAAGCATTGCTTGCAGTTAACAGGAACACGCTGCCGTGACCCAGATTCGAACCGGGGTTGCTGCGGCCACAACGCAGAGTACTGACCACTATACGATCACGGCACACCGCTCGCTCACCGATAAGCTCTGCAGCTACCTGGACACTAAGGGACACTGGTTTGTTTGCAAGATTCAGAGGAGGACGGCATTTCCGTTAGGGGGCAATGAGCAAAATAAGCAAGTGGACTTTGTGGAAATACCAACCGACATAGTCGGCAGGGTTCGAACCTGCGCGGGGAGACCCCAATGGATTTCGAGTCCATCGCCTTAACCTCTCGGCCACGACTACACCTGGCCTTGACTCGTCTGCTCTGTTGGCCGGATGTGGGCAACACTAGATACAGCAGAGATTGGGGTGAGAAATCCAGCCATGGCCTGAGGTGACGAAAACTCAGCCCAGCATGGCTTTCCGTTAACAGGTAAGCGCTGCTGTGACCGGGATTCAAACTGGGATTTCTCTGGCCACAACACAGAGTACGGATCACTGTACAGTCGCGGCAAACCACTGTCGCTCACCCACTGCTGCCTCGTCTCTAAGTGACAGGGGCTTGTTTGTGAGTTGCAGAGGAGGATTGCAATTACGTATAGGAGGCTTGAAAGAAAAGAGAACAACAACATAAGTGGACGTGCAATACAACGTAGTCAGCAGGATTCGAACCTGCGCAGGGAAACCCCAATGGATTTCTAATCCATCGCCTTAACCACTCGGCCACGACTACAGACGTCTGCTTTCTCTCTCCTACTGAGGTGGCAACCAAGCACAGGGTCAACAGGGGTAGAGGAAGGTGCACTAGCTCTTGTACAACTTTTCCGTACAATCTCTGGGAAGCAGGGACAGCATAGCTCTCTAATCTAACACACTCAGCTAACTTCATGGGCACTCTTTCCACACAAGCTGATGATCTGAATTCAGAGCAACGTGCTCTCGCAGGTCACACAACAATGGACAGCCACCAAGTGATATGAAAAGAACAACGAGGTCTCTGACAAAGAGACAGGCCTTCGACCGAACAGGGACTTGAGCCCTGGACCCTCAGATTAAAAGTCTGATGCTCTACCGACTGAGCTATCCAGGCTCCTGTCTGCGGAAGCACCTGTTTGCGGAGTTGGCCCTCTGCAAGCCCCTTGCCGGCTGACAACACTTTCTCATCACAGCACAGACCTGCGTCCTCTTAAAAAAAACAGATGCAGTCGTCCTCCAGGAAACGGCGTTTCAGAGCTGTGCCATGCCACTGCTGAGCTGCACCATGAAAGACCTTGAAGTCATTAGGTGTTACCAAAGCCATGGTCCAAAACCATGGCCAAAAGCACATTTCGCCTGGGCCTTTTGGAACTGTGCTAGCATCAGTCTTGAAAAGAGCTGTGCATAAAGCAACTCTCCAGAAGCAGATGGAGTGGGGAAAATGTGCCACAATGGGACAGCCAAAAAGGACTGGGCGACTTGGAAAAAAAACTATCAAATCCCAATCTTGATGAGCCGTACAAGATGTTGCTGTCGATTTATTGAACGTTTCTCTAGGCAAAATCAGAGTGTAGGGACTACAAAAAAGCTAAATTGCGACTAGTCGCTGGACTTGAATTATTCAATATGGGATTAAACACGCAGGCCCGCAACCAAACGTCGCAAAAGCCACAGTTCCTCTCACAGAAAGAAAAAGCAAAAACAGCTGCCTGTTCCTGAGTCGGCAGGGTTCGAACCTGCTCGGGGAGACCCCAATGGATTTCAATTCCATCGCCTTAACCTCTCGGCCACGACTACGCATGATGGCAGCTCGTTGACTTTTTCTGCTGAATGTGGGCAAAATTGAACGCAGCACAGTTGGGGCATAAATGGCCTGAGGTTGTAAAAAGCGGCACAAGCATTGCTCGCAGTTAACAGGAACACGCTGCCGTGACCTGGATTCGAACCGGGGTTGCTGCGGCCACAACGCAGAGTACTGACCACTATACGATCATGGCACACCACTCGCTCACCGATAAACTTTGCAGCTGCCTGGACACTAAGGGACACTGGTTTGTTTGCGAGCTTCAGAGGAGGACGGCTTTTCCGTTAGGGGGCAATGAGCAAAAACAGCAAGTGGACTTTGTGGAAATACCAACCGACGTAGTCAGCAGGGTTCGAACCTGCGCAGGGAGACCCCAATGGATTTAAGGCGAGTCCATCGCCTTAACCTCTCAGCCATGACTACACCTGGCCTTGACTCATTTGCTCTGTTGGCCGGATGTGGGCAACACTAGATACAGCAGAGGTTGGGGTGAGAAATCCAGCCGTGGCCTGAGGTGACGAAAACTCAGCCCAGCATGGCTTTCCGTTAACAGGTACGCGCTGCTGTGACTGGGATTCAAACTGGGATTTCTTTTGCCACAACACAGAGTACGGATCACTGTACGGTCGCGGCAAACCCCTGTCGCTCACCCACAGCTGCCTGGTCACTAAGTGACAGGGGCTTGTTTGTGAGATGCAGAGGAGGATTGCAATTACGTATAGGAGGCTTGAAAGAAAAGAGAACAACAACATATGTGGAAGTGCAAAACAACATAGTCGGCAGGATTCAAACCTGCGCGGGGAAACCCCAATGGATTTCTAGTCCATCTAGTCCATCATAGATTAAAAGTTGCTCTACCGACTGAGCTATCCAGGCACCTGTCTGCGGAAGCACCTGTTGACCTCTGAAAGCCCCTTGCCATAGCTTAGCGGAACCTTTTAGGATCATCTCAAGAAGGTTTTCACAGCTACTGTGTTTCATCCACCAAACATTGCTCCCAAATTGAAGTGAGACCTTCAAAGACAACCCAGATGGGACTTGAACCAACAATCCCAAGCCCCGGAGGTTGATGCCTTATCCATTAGGCCACTGGGCCATTTTGCCCAGTACCGCCGCTCCCTATACGCAGAGTACGCAGGCTGCGTAGGGCCTCACCTCCGAAGGGGGGCACCATCTCCGGTGCTCAAAAAAAAAAATCTCTTCCTTGTATATTAATATTAACAAAAGAATTAATATACATAAAAAATAATAAATATATGTTTTTAAATGCATTTTATGATGAACGCAAAAAAAACGTGACACGTGTCAAGACATTTTTTGCGTTCACGCGCGCGTATGCGCATTCACGCGGCCCGGTCCACCTGTGTTCGCGCCTTTGCGGCTGCTAGCAGATAGATTAATGCAATACAATGCTCGGGAAAAGACAACAACAGTCTGGGGCTGAGAAGAGAAAAAGAAAAAAGCACAAGATGAATCCCGTGCATCCCTTTCAGGTATGTTCATTTGTCTGTGAATCTTAAAATCATATTTTATTTGAAGTAACATTACATTAGCGAGGCGAATTAATTAACCCTAAACATCGCCACAACTCCAACCAATCTGCCTGATTTGCAGTGTAAACTCAATTTATGTGAATTAATTTCATGCTTTGCTGCCATTCATTGTTTTTGAGCTATGGTAAGACATAAATTTTTTTTTTTTTGTTAAAATACTTTTTTTCCACAATAAACCAAGCCGTTTTCTATAGAAGCCAGTTCCCAACTTTGAATAAAAAAGAGAAAAAAAGATGTTTGAGTGGGTTATGGAGACTATAATTCTTTTTAACTAAGGCATTGGGAATTATAAAGCACTAAACAGACCATCTGAAACTAAGCTGTAGGTTGTTTGATTCCTTCAAAAGGATAAAATTAATTCTATATTATTTATCCATTATTCATTCATTCATTACAACCTTTTTTCATTGAATTGCGTGAGAAAAACTAATAATTCCGAGTTCTAAAACTCAAATTCTGAGATATAAATTCACAATTCCGAGTCATAAAGTCAGAATTTAGATTCTGTCATGCAATTCTGATATTTAATGTTGCAATTGTTTAATATAAAAAGTCAGAATTCTGAGAGTTTTTTCCTGTTAAGAATCCACAGTGTGCATCATGTATCATAGCAACCACTGTGTTGCGTCATCTATGATACCATAGACATATTTCTATGTACAGTACATATGTCTGCAGTTCCCTTGTACACCCCATGAGGGCACCCTTACAACATGAAATGATTATAGCTGCTGAATTCAGGAAAATTCACATCAACAAAATGTATATCATATTGTTACACATAATGGATAAATATTTTCCAGTGTTGGTTTGACACCAGATTAATAAAGGGACTAAACTGAAAAGAAAAAGAATGAATGAATAATGGATAAATAATATAGAATTAATTTTAGCCTTTTGAAGGAATCACACAACCTACAGCTTAGTTTCAGAAGACATGTCTGTTTATTTATGTTAAACATTATCTTATAATGTAAAGATTTTATTTAATGTTTAAGTATAATTTTTGTTTTATTGATGACCTTTTGTAAATAGTTGAAAATAAGGAAAACTCCCTTCCAAACATTTTATCATATATATATATATATATATATATATATATATATATATATATATATATATATATATATATATAATACACATAAATAAATACATGTTTCAATGCATATTTTTGTGTATGTGTTTTTTTTTATTGTGGTTTTAGTGGGGGTGTTTTCGTGTTCTTCGTCTTGTATGTCGCCGTGTTATTGTGTGTCAACGTCACGTTTATCTGTCCTTAAGCATGCATATAGTCGAACATTTCTGCTCGACATCGGTAGAAACAAACTTCACAAGTTAAACTCCGCGGACACTGATGAGCTGCAAGATCTCGGCTTGCTCCGGATGCCTACCCATCCTCCGACCCCCACCTCACCACCTCGCCCACAATGGAGGCGCTTCAAGCGGCGCGAGAGGAAGCAGAAGAGGGGTAAGCGCGGGGGTATCCGAACAAGGCTAGCGGCTAACCCCCACAAACCCGCTATCCCCTTCATCATTCTAGCGAACGTACGCTCGCTAGACAACAAACTGGACTACATCCGTCTACTTCGTTCATCACATAGGACTGTAAAGGACTGTTGTGCTTTTGTGTTTACGGAAACTGCACATTAGTGAGCAGCAGACAGCCCACCCCGATGCTTTTTTCATCCTGGCAGGGGACTTTAACCATGCAGACCTAAAGAGTGTGTTTCCAAAAATACAACAACACATAGACTTTCCAACACGGGGCAATAACACAATGGACTTTGTTTACATCACACAGAGAGGGGCTTACAAAGCCTTCCCCCTCCCCCACCTTGGTGGACCACTTAACTGTCATGCTAATGCCTGCTTACAGACCGATCGTTAAAGTCACCAAACCGGTTTGCAAGGAGATACAAGTGTGGCCAGAAGTCTTTACAAGACTGCTTCAATACCACAGACTAGGATATGTTCAAACAGGCTGCCACTCAAAAGAGCAAGAGCACCAGCCCCAATCATGTACACCTTCTACAGAGGCACTATTGAGAGCATCCTGACCAGCTGCATTACTGTGTGGTTTGGAACCTGCAATGCATCCTGCAGGAAAACACTTCAACGCATAGTGAGAACAGCTGAGAAGATCATTGGTGTCTCTCTCCCCTCCCTTCAGGACATTTACAGCACACGTCTTACCCGTAAAGCCCTCTGCATAACAGCAGATGCCACCCACCCAATGCACAACTTCTTCAGTCTGCTGCCATCACACACACACACACACACACACACACACACACACACACACACACACACACACACACACACACACACACACATATTATTTATATATATATTTGGTTGACAATAAATAAATAAAAGAAAGAATTAATGAATGAATCCTACAGTCTGCTTGTGCCTCTATGTTTATAGAGTTACTGGAGACATCCAGTAAGACACAGTCAAATATTCAGTCCAAATGCACTGGAGAGACCTGAAACATGTTAATTTTTCCTTATTGGCTATATGACATTTAGATGTTGCAAATTATTCTGTGGTCTTAAGGAAAGTGTTAAGTATTTCAGCACATAAGAGCAAATATAGCTTATAGCCCATTTATGCTAAATATCCGTACAAACGAACATGTTTGTTGTTTAACTTTCGTTGATAAAACAACACAATACAGCCTATAATAATGTAGGCTAGTTAAATAGAAATAACTTTAACTGTTTGAAACAGTAAACGTTGCATTTTAGAAACTTCACAAATACTAATCAATAATAATATAAATAGTAACGAAGAACAAAAATATTAGCCTAGGCTTGTAACAACATAAGTCAGATGTTGAAAAACCTGGCTGGGAAGACGGCGATAACATGAATTTTCTGTTCTTCAACGAGAAAAAAAAATCGCAGAAACGACACAATGACGGCGTTAATTATACAACGCAGTGTTTACGATCATATTAACAACTAACATTAATATCAATAACTCCTCTGGCTTTAGACTTTACCTTTTAGAGCTTGTTCTTGTCGGCGCAATATAAGTTTATTGCATGTATAGCTACGAATCAGATTATGAAGAATGATTAAGAGCATGCTTTTCCTTTATTTCATCCTTTCCGTAAGGTGTTTTATTTATTTATTTATTTATTTATAATTTTTTAAATAATGATGACAATATTCACTGTCTAAGCATTCCTCGGTATACTACCAACAAATTACGCCCCTGTACCCAAGTAGCCTACCTAAGTTAATTTACATTTCATGTAAAAAATAAGAAATCAAAAAAGACCAAAGTATTATGCTAAATATCCGTACAAACGAACATGTTTGTTGTTTAACTTTCGTTGATAAAACAACACAATACAGCCTATAATAATGTAGGCTAGTTAAATAGAAATAACTTTAACTGCTTGAAACAGTAAACGTTACATTTTAGAAACTTCACAAATACTAATCAATAATAATATAAATAGTAACGTAGAACAAAAATATTAGCCTAGGCTTGTAACAACATAAGTCAGATGTTGAAAAACCTGGCTGGGAAGACGGCGATAACATGAATTTTCTGTTCTTCAACGAGAAAAAAAAATCGCAGACACGACACAATGACGGCGTTAATTATACAACGCAGTGTTTACGATCATATTAACAACTAACATTAATATCAATAAGTCCTCTGGCTTTAGACTTTACCTTTTAGAGCTTGTTCTTGTCGGCGCAATATAAGTTTATTGCATGTATAGCTACGAATCAGATTATGAAGAATGATTAAGAGCATGCTTTTCCTTTATTTCATCCTTTCCGTAAGGTGTTTTATTTATTTATTTATTTATTTATTTATTTATTTATTTATAATTTTTTAAATAATGATGACAATATTCACTGTCTAAGCATTCCTCGGTATACTACCAACAAATTACGCCCCTGTACCCAAGTAGCCTACCTAAGTTAATTTACATTTCATGTAAAAAATAAGAAATCAAAAAAGACCAAAGTATTATGCTAAAAATCCGTACAAACGAACATGTTTGTTGTTTAACTTTCGTTGATAAAACAACACAATACAGCCTATAATAATGAAGGCTAGTTAAATAGAAATAACTTTAACTGCTTGAAACAGTAAACGTTACATTTTAGAAACTTCACAAATACTAATCAATAATAATATAAATAGTAACGAAGAACAAAAATATTAGCCTAGGCTTGTAACAACATAAGTCAGATGTTGAAAAAAAAACTGCGTCTCTCCGCCTTTTGTTTTCTATTCATATTTTAAATTCTTTGCCAGAAAAACTAACATGTTGACTTTGTTCGGTTTAAGCGGAGACTTATTTGAGATTACAATGTTTCCAGCAGCACTGAGACGTGTGCCTGTAGCGCATGCAGATACTGTGGCAAAGAGGGTATCTTGCTCCGCCGCCTGCATTTCTCGGAAACCAGCTCTACATCGCGGAGCGGCGCGTTCTCAACTACCAAATATGCTGCTCCATTTCTCATCAACGTCTACTATTTATCAGTTTCTCTTTTGTATTTGGCCATTTTTAAAAAGGCCTCTCTGCCATACCTGGCTGGACTAGCTGGGCATTTGCGTTCAGTAGATGACACCGGAGCTGGCTCCGCATTCCATGGGCTGGGTGACATGACCGCAGCTCTGGAGGTTCGACGTGTTTGTCCATTTAACACTTATTTTTCTAAACAAGCCCAACAAATAGCTTCATCCTAATTATTGATTCGCCTTTCTCGTTCGCCACGAATCCAAAATGTTTCCAGATTGGCGCTGAGCGAGCATAAGCAGAGCGTAAAACACTGGCTGCAGTCAGTAAACAATTTAACAGATGCCCCGTCTGCAGCCAAACTTTAAAAATGTATAAAGCATATTTTAATCGTTTAACTGATACCATTCATCGGTTACAAACGTGCCCTTTCGGTTATTGCTTAATCGGTTATTTTGAGCATCCCCAACTAAACCGCATGTGCAAGCTCTATTTTTTTTTTCTCTCACGGCCGCACGCCGGAGATCCGGCATGGTGCCGGAATACTTTAAGCCCTGGTAAGATCATGTTTATTATTAAGAAAACTAAATCAAAATTATATTTTAATTGAACACATCTGATCACATAAGGTACGCACAGAAAAGTCTGTTTAGTGTTGTGGAAAGGCAAAGCTGAATATCTGTGGTTAAACTGCCACCCAGCGGTCAAAAGCTGCTGGCGCACCAAGTACCGCTGTCGCCGCGGTATGAATGGCGCCATAAGGAACACATTGAAGTAGTAACATCTGTACTTCTGCTACTCACAAATCAGGTAATCAACTAGACCTTATTTACACTCGACATTGCCTCGCTGACCAAACACTAGTAACTCCACTACAAACATCGGATCATTTCCTTCTCTCTCTCAACATCCACATTACTCCTGAGCCGCCACACACTCCTACTCTAGTTGCCTTTCGCAGAAACCTACGCTCTCTCTCACCCAACAGACTATCCACCGTTGTTTCGAACTCTCTTCCTCCATCTTGCAAACTCTCTGCACTTGATACGAACAGTGCCACTGATACACTCTGCTCCACGCTAACATCATGTCTAGACAGACTATGCCCTCTGACATCCAGACCAACCCGAGCCAGTCCTCCTGCACCCTGGCTCTCTGATGTTCTCCGTGAGCATCGCTCAAAACTTCGGGCTGCTGAGAGAAGCTGGCGAAAAACTAAAAATCCTGAACAGCTCATAACATGCCAAACTCTTCTGTCTTCTTTCTCGACTGAGGTTACTTCTGCAAAGCAGACATACTTCCGTCAGAAAGTCAACAGTGCCACCAATCCTCGCTTGCTTTTTAAAACATTTTCCTCCCTCCTTCACCCTCCTCCTCCACCCGCATCCTCCACACTCACTACTGATGACTTTGCTACATTCTTTTGCACCAAAACTGCAAAAATCAGTGCTCAATTTGCTGCACCTACAACAAACACGCAAGATACACCACCAACACCACACACACTCACCTCTTTCTCCCAGCTCTCTGAGTCTGAGGTGTCCAATCTCATGCTATCAAGCCATGCAACCACCTGTCCGCTAGATCCCATTCCCTCTCATCTCCTGCAAGCCATTTCTCCTGCAGTCATACCAACACTGACTCACATAATTAACACATCTCTTGACTCTGGTCTATTCCCTACTTCATTTAAGCAGGCTAGGGTAACCCCTCTGCTAAAGAAACCCAACCTGGATCAAACGCTACTTGAAAACTACCGACCGGTATCCCTGCTTCCATTCATGGCCAAGATTTTGGAGAAAGTAGTGTTCAATCAAGTCCTAGACTTTCTTACTCAAAACAACCTCATGGACAACAAGCAATCTGGCTTTAAGAAAGGCCACTCAACTGAGACTGCCCTGCTCTCAGTCGTGGAGGACCTCAGACTGGCTAAAGCAGACTCTAAATCATCTGTCCTCATCTTGCTGGATCTATCAGCTGCTTTTGACACTGTAAACCACCAGATCCTGCTATCTACGCTTGAGTCACTGGGCGTCACAGGCACTGTTATTCAATGGTTCAGTTCCTACCTCTCGGACAGGTCATTCAGGGTGTCGTGGAGGGGAGAGGTGTCCAACCTACAGCATCTATACACTGGGGTTCCTCAGGGCTCTGTGCTTGGGCCACTTCTCTTCTCTATCTACACGGCATCTTTAGGAACAGTCATCCAGAAACATGGTTTTTCCTACCACTGCTATGCTGATGACACCCAGCTATACCTCTCTTTCCACCCTGATGATCCCTCGGTTCCAGCTCGCATTTCAGCCTGCCTGTCAGACATTTCACTCTGGGTGAAAGATCATCATCTCCAGCTTAACCTCATGAAAACGGAAATGCTTGAAGTTTCTGCCAACCCGACTCTTCACCATAACCTTTCAATCCAGATGGATGGAGCAACCATCACTGCATCCAAAATGGTAAAAAGCCTTGGAGTTACGATTGATGACCAACTGAACTTCTCTGACCACATTTCTAGAACTGCCCGATCTTGCAGATTCGCACTCTACAACATCAGAAAGGTCCGACCCTTCCTATCTGAACATACAGCTCAACTCATTGTTCAAGCTCTTGTCCTCTCCAAACTGGACTATTGCAACTCTCTGCTAGCCGGGCTACCAGCTAGTTCTATCAAACCTCTTCAGCTGCTTCAGAACGCAGCAGCACGAGTGGTCTTTGATGAACCCAAAAGAGCACATGTCACTCCGCTACTCACCCGTTTGCACTGGCTTCCAGTTGCTGCCCGCATCAAATTCAAAGCTCTGATGTTTGCTTACAAAGTGACCTCTAGCTGTGCTCCTTCGTATCTGCTCTCACTTCTGCAGATATATGTGCCCTCCAGAAACTTGCGTTCTGTGAATGAACGTCGCCTCGTTGTTCCATCCCAAAGAGGGAAGAAATCACTTTCCCGAACTCTCACATTCAATCTGCCCAGTTGGTGGAATGAACTCCCTAACTACATCAGAACAGCCGAGTCACTTGCTGTCTTCAAGAAACGACTAAAAATGCAACTGTTTAGTCTCCACTTTTCCTCCTAATCTGCAATTGCCTCTCTGGCTATACCACTAACTGTGCCCTCTTTCTCTCTCTCTCTCTCTCTCTCTCAAAAAAAAAAAAAAAAAAAAAAAAAATTCTACTAATGTTTTGCTTCTTAGACTTTTGCACGCCTGAAACTTGTCTATAGCGCTTGTTCACTGCTGCTCTTATAGTTGTGTAAATTGCTTCCTTGTCCTCATTTGTAAGTCGCTTTGGATAAAAGCGTCTGCTAAATGACTAAATGTAAATGTAAATGTAAATGTCATAATCCGGTGGATTGTCCTTATTTTAGAATGTTATGGTAGGTGCAGTTTGTCCAGTTCCATGGGATTGCTTTTCTTGGTTGCTTTCTTTAATGCTCCGGAGAGATTCCGTGCATGCGGGGCTGTGGTGGGTTGAGGATAGGGGGTGGATGGATTCATAGAGTTTTAGTAGTTTAATTTTATTGCAGCTGCTGGGGATGGAGATTCCGGCGTTTATGAGCATCTGGCGGAGTTCGTTCACTGTCATCTTGTTGAAATTGAGGGATGATGATCTTGCAGAGGCGTATGAAGAAACTAGAAAAGGTGGGTGTCGATTTTGAGTGACGGGGGATGGGGATTGTATGCAGCATTGAGTCCTTGCTGAAGAAGAGAGGATAGGCCTTCGGCCTTTTTTTGGAGCCTCTGTATCGAGTCGGCTTCTAGGCTGGGCATGGTGTTGTTGAACCGGAGCTGGTGTTTCTAGGAGAGTGGAGATTTTCTTCCTGTCCATGTTGCTTTTTGTTGGTGTGAGTAGATTTGATGCCGCTGTTTTGTCATATCCACTGTTGTTGTTGTTGTTGTTGTTGTTGTTGATTTGTTGTAGTCTGATGATGGTAGTAGAATTGTTGATAGGTTGTAGAGATATGTTGAATTTTAGAAGCTTGTGAAGGAGCTGGAGCAGTCCTGTCAAGAGCTTTCTTCGGAAAAGACCAGCTGCGGTCAATCATATCACGTTCTCCTCTCGAAATTAGTTTGTGAAACTTAACTAAATGTAGACTGCCATTCAGACTTAATTGTTGATTTCAAGAATTCAATTGTTAATTTCATCAACTAAATTGCTACTAGTAAACATTAGTTTGTCCTCCACACACTTCTCCTCCACTGTTACATCCTCTCTTCCCTCAAACATACACGGTTCTCACTTCTTGATGTAAATAGTGCAGCAGAAACACTCTGCTCCACTTTAACATCCTGCCTAGGTGAGATCAGTCCTGTCTCCACCAGACCAATACACCCTACTCCCTGGCTGTCAGATGGTCTGAGAATGGTTAGTGTTAGGGCATGTTCTGAGATAACCTAGAACAGCACCCAGGGCAACAGAGAGAGCATGGTACAAATCAAAAGCCTCCACTGACCTCAGCAGGTACCAAACCTAGCTGGTATCATTAGCCACCCGACTCCATTCGACCAAAACCCCATACTACTATAACAAAATTACCAGCACTTCAGACATCCGCAAACTATTTAGGACATTTCATTTTATACTCTGCTCTGTCCTCCTCCACCAACTCCTTATCAGCTGGCCTCTTTCTTTACACAAAAAACACTCAAATTAGCAGTCTACTTCCCACCAAATCCAACCTAAATCTCCATTAAACAACACCCTCTGAAGAAAAATTCACTCTCTCCCTTCACTCCACACTGGCACATTCCCAAACACTTTTAAGCAGGTGTAATAGAAGCCAGCTAGTGAAGTGCTGTGCAGGTAAACCTCACTTCTCTGACCTCCTAAAGGTGCTCTGGTGTCAGATGCTAGGGGCCATAGTCTTTAGCCTCTTTGTTAGAGTTACTGCCATGCGAAAGGTAGCCGGTTCAATCCCAGCTCGGAGCGGGTTGGGTGGTATAGTGCCAGCGGGATTACACAGGCCTGGTTAACCTCACTGTAAAAAAAAAAAAAACATCACTCAACACCTCATTGGATGAAAAATACAAACCAGTCTCTCACCTGATTATTGCCAAAACACTACAAAGGGCTATTTTCAACAAAATTTCCAAATGTTTAGCTCACATCAAACTGCCTAAAGCAGTGTTTCCCAACCCTGTTCCTGAAGGCACCCCAACAGTACACATTTTCAACCTCTCCCTAATCAAACACACCTGAATCAACTTATCATAACATCAGAAGAGACTCCAACACCTGAAGTTAATGGGTCAGAAAAGGGAGACATCCAAAATATGTACTGTTGGTGTGCCTCCAGGATCAGGGTTGGGAAACACTGGCCTAAAGGATATCGGCTTGGAAAAAACATCACCAACTGCTTATTCATCTGCTTACATCACCTTCCCTGCAACTCCACACATTCAACACAATTTCTCAATCCAGCTGGGATCATCCACCACTACCCCATGTAGTTTGGTAAGAAATCTTGAAATCTGATTCTGGATGATCAGTTGTCCTTCAAAGAGGACATTGCTAATACAGCTCCATTGTGCAGATCTGCACTTTTCAACATCAGAAAAATCTGACTCTTCTTAACAGATCAGGCTGCACAACTTTTAGTGCAAACTCTTGTAATTTCAAGGCTGGACCCCGACAGTGCTCTTCTAGCTGGATTCCCATCCTGCACCCCTAATCCTCTACAGATGCTCCAGAACGCTGCAGCTCATCTGGTCTTCAAGGAGTTTCATATAACTCCTCTCTTTATCTCTCTGCATTGGTTGCCGCTCGACACTCGTATCAAGTTCAAATCACTGGCACTGCACCCCCGTACCTCCACCTACTGCTGAAGGTCTACATCCCCTGCAGGAGCCTCCAGTCTGGGAGTAAGCGCAGGCTATAAATCACTTTCCAAAACCTTTTCGTTGACTGTTCCATGCTGGAGGAATGTCTTTCCATTCCCAACTAAATGTAAACGTAAGATTCTCAGTCACAAAACAAATAAAAAAATTAAAAAATAGATAAATAACATTAATCCATGCACAGCACAATTAATTTACAAAATACAACTCATAAATTCAAAAAACAATTTGTGAATTAACAAAAATTGGATTTGTGAATTTAAGAGTTGGGTGCTACTTCAAAAAAATTCCAGAGACCTAAGGAGAACCCTAAATTTGTCCCTCTGGGGCAGTGGCTTTCTTTGAATACTACATGTGTTTATTGCAACGAAGTTAATCAATGGTTTTTAACCCTTATAGCAGATGAATCCTTCTCTATGTGTCTGAAAAGTATGTCTAGTGCTAAACAAAAGCTAGTGATATTTGCAATACACTGGTGTAAATGAAAAACTAGTATCAGAAACAGTATTTGTCTTGTAACATTTGATGTAAGATAGTAACGAACTTACAATATATTTTAATACACATAAAATTACCAAGCAGTCTGTTAATGACTTACCCTGAGCATAATGGTACAGGGTGTGGGCCTGCCATCCATGGCAACTGCTCATTGGAAGACAGAGATGGAGCCGTAGAGATGGACCAAATCAGATCATTTAAAAACCTACTGCAACAGTAAAAAACTTTTTGCATTAGCTCGCTGCTGCTCTCTGCCCTCTCTCACCTTGCTCTTGGACACTGCACCACCATGCAATCGGGCCGCAAAGAACTTTCCATGCAACCACTTAAACTTAGGAACCGCCGAAACTGCAAAAAACTTCTACAAACCAACTTTCAGCAGAGTCTGTCACCCCGGTATCCTAGGACAACTTCCACTCACAAGCGAGTGAATCCCAAGGACGTCACTGAAGTGGAGTCACCAACCAATCAGGAACGCCGTGTTTTGTCGAGGCCAGTCGGCAAAGGAAACTCAAACAAATGTTGTCTTTTGCTGATCTGGTGCAAATTGATCTTAAGCAGTTAAAGAGAAGCCAAATCTCTGCTTTTGTGATTCTAAAATCTAGAAATATGAGCTAAAATTAATTTGGGATGGTTGTCAAATCATTTTGCACAAACACCAGAATTGAGAACCACTGCTCTGAGGTACGCAAAATAACAAACTATCATACTCAACTTGAATTGCCTTTCTAAAGTTACTTATCTACTTCAGTATATCCCTGTAAATATTTCTTTACAATATTTAAAACAGTTTGATAATTTAGTCAATTTCTGTGGAACAATAAGCAGCCTAGGTTGCATAAGAGTACACAAGTGGAACAAGCCATCCTACTTCCCCTTTCCACCACTACAATGATTATCCATCCATTTATTTATTTCATTTTGTAAATTAGTTATTTTTGAGGCTGATCTCAAAAATATAAGTTTTACTGACAGAATTGTAGGTGCATGCTAGGACTGTCTCTATTATTTGCAGCTAACATTGTCCTTTTGGCTTCATAGGACATGGACCTTCAGCATGCAGTGGGACAGTTTGCTACAGAGTGTGACATGGCAGGGAAAGAAACAGCACCTCTAAGTCAAAAACCATGGTGCTTGACTGGAAAAAGATGGCCATCTCCAGTTTGGAGGAGAGTCTTTACCCCAAATGGAGTTTAAGTATGTGTGTTTTTTTTCCATGAGGAATGGAATGTGAGATTAAAAGATGGATCTGTGCAGCGGCAGCAGTAATGTAGTTGATGTGATTGTCTGTTGTGGTGAAGGAGCTGAGACGAAAGGCAATGTTCTCAATTTACCGCTCAATCTAGGTTCCTACTCTCACCTATGGTCATGACTAAAAGGACAAGATCTCAGATACAAGCGGACACATTTTACAAAGTGTTATGACCCACTTGTTTGAGTCGCACCATAAAAGAGAGATGAGCTTTCAAAATAGCCTGAATGCAATATATTTATTACAAAGTGTAACTCATAGAACAATCAATCAAAGCAACCAACATAGTCTAGAGATAATAATGAAGATTACAAACTTAGGATATAAAGCACAACAACACTTTAACTACATGATACAAGTACTGCAAAACAAAACCATAAGGTTAAAGAGTCAATGAGATGGCAGGTCTTGACATGATGATTCCTGAGTAGCCACAGCGTCCTGAGGTAGCTAGCACAACAACTTTTATATACCCATTGATGAGTAATGCAGGCATCCAATCAGGATTTACCACATACTCCAATCTGGAGTCTTGGGATCATCACAGTGTATTAATATTGTAAAACTTAATACCCGTCGCTCTGCCTAAATCATAAAATATTCATCGAGTTTGTATTCTACTCAAAAAAAGTAAATGTAGTAAACTAGAAAGAATCTTGAACCTAAAAGTAAAGAAACTTCACTAATAAAACATGCAACACAGGACAATTGAATGAGCTTTCTAAACTGAGGCCCTGGTACATTGCAAACTAACCATCCTGGAGCTCCACCTTGTCTGATAAGCGGTGTGTTCTCCACTGTGAATCGCATGGTGCAGTTTCAATTTTGGAGCTGTATAAAAAGTCTTCTCACACTCAAGCACATATACTCTTTCACACTAGTGTGGACCTTCATGTGTTCATTAAGGTTTGCTGATCGGTTGAAACTCTTCCCACACTGAGTACATGTGAATGGTTTCTCTCCAGTGTGGGTCTTCATGTGTTTATTAAGGTTTGATGAGTTGCTGAAAGTCATCCCACACCGAAGCTGTGGTCACACTAGAGTTTGAGCCTGCAAAATTCTGTTGTACGGTGCTGCAAAAAGGGGTGGGATTAAACAAGATGATTAGACATTAAAAAAGTGAGCGATTGGTCCATATTTTACATTTCTGTCCAGAGAGGTCATGTTTTGATCTACGATTGGTCTCACACAGTCAAGTGATGCGATTTCACAGGTCAGAGTTCACCAAGCTTAACCTTTGCAATGCAGTGAACTGCGAAACTTGACGCACGAACTTGTGTTTTTCAGTCTGACCCATATGCATGCGTATGAATGGAAGTCTATGAGGAGAAAAGTCCAGTGTGACCGTGGCTCAAGTGCATGCGAATGGTTTCTCTCCAGTGTGGATCCTCATGTGTTTTTTAAGGGATGATGATTGGCTGAAACTCTTCCCACACTGAGTGCATATGAATGGTTTCTCTCCAGTGTGGATCCTCATGTGTTTTTTAAGGGACGATGATTGGCTGAAACTCTTCCCACACTGAGTGCATGTGAATGGTTTCTCTCCCGTGTGAATCCTCATGTGGTGATTAAGGGATGATGAGCAGCTGAAACTCTTCCCACACTGAGTGCATGTGAATGGTTTCTCTCCAGTGTGGATCCTCATGTGGTGATAATAGGATGATGAATGGCTGAAACTCTTCCCACACTGAGTGCATGTGAATGGTTTCTCTCCAGTGTGGATCCTCATGTGGTCATTAAGGGATGATGATTGGCTGAAACTCTTCCCACACTGAGTGCATGTGAATGGTTTCTCTCCAGTGTGGATCCTCATGTGGTGATTAAGGTG
Source organism: Danio aesculapii (assembly GCF_903798145.1). Taxonomy (NCBI): domain Eukaryota; kingdom Metazoa; phylum Chordata; class Actinopteri; order Cypriniformes; family Danionidae; genus Danio; species Danio aesculapii. Next base: position 8,441,882 of record NC_079438.1, on the reverse strand, counting down.
TGATGAGCAGCTGAAACTCTTCCCACACTGAGTGCATGTGAATGGTTTCTCTCCAGTGTGGATCCTCATGTGGTGATAATAGGATGATGAATGGCTGAAACTCTTCCCACACTGAGTGCATGTGAATGGTTTCTCTCCAGTGTGGATCCTCATGTGGTAATTAAGGGATGATGATTGGCTGAAACTCTTCCCACACTGAGTGCATGTGAATGGTTTCTCTCCAGTGTGGATCCTCATGTGGTGATTAAGGTGTGATGAGCAGCTGAAACTCATCCCACACTGAGTGCATGTGAATGGTTTCTCTCCAGTGTGGATCCTCATGTGGTGATAATAGGATGATGAATGGCTGAAACTCTTCCCACACTGAGTGCATGTGAATGGTTTCTCTCCAGTGTGGATCCTCATGTGGTAATTAAAGGATGATGATTGGCTGAAACTCTTCCCACACTGAGTGCATGTGAATGGTTTCTCTCCAGTGTGGATCCTCATGTGGTGATAACAGGATGATGAATGGCTGAAACTCTTCCCACACTGAGTGCATGTGAATGGTTTCTCTCCAGTGTGGATCCTCATGTGGTCATTAAGGTTTGATGATTGGCTGAAACTCTTCCCACACTGAGTGCATGTGAATGGTTTCTCTCCAGTGTGGATCATCATGTGAATCTTAAGATAGCCTTTTCTTCCAAAACTCTTTCCACACTGAGTGCACGTGAAACGATTCTTGCCTCTCCTTTTCAAAATACCATCAGTCTGTGAATGAGTTTTTTCCTCAATTTTGACATTATGTTCCTCCTCTTTACTCCCCTTATTCTCTTCAATTAGGTCTGAAAAAAAAAACAAAAAAACATTAGTTTTCACTAAGTCTCAAAAACTCTCATCAAAAGCTGAAAACTGAAAAGACACTGGAAACATTGGCTACACACACTGTAATTTTGATGCACATTAAATGTAAAAAATCAGATTATATTTAGTTTGGTCCATTTACGTGTACACATTTAAGCAGATTCAGTTCAAGTAATCTTAATTTACATTGTAAAAGCACTAGATAAATAGTGTCACAGCCGCTTAACATAGAAGTTACAGTGAATAGAAACAGTGTCAAACCAGTTTTCAGAGTTTCTTACATAATGATAAGACACAGATTTGAAAGCTGTAAATGGCCTATTTTTATTCGTATATATATTCATAATTACAACAAAATGTTTTTTCTAAATTTTGTAAAGCAGACAGGGAATACTTGTTTATTCTGTGCCTGACTGGTAAACACATCAGAAAAAAAAGTTCTGGGGTAACAGCTGAACAAACAGCAGAATATTTGCTTCGCACACATTAGACATACCTGTACAGCATCTGCATAAAACTTTGTGTTTCAGCAAATGGACTGATATTTGGGAACATCTTATTTGGACATTTTCTGGGAAAATGCTTTAAAATAAATAAATAAACAAACAAACAATACTCTGGGCAAATTTACTCCCTTTTCGTTATATTCATGGCTGTTTTTTCTCCATTGGCCTCTATTGTAACAAATTGTTTTTGATTGCAAAGCCATGACAGCATATAATCATGCATTTATGATTGTTGATGTTTTCTGTGACGACAATCAACATTGTTAATTTGGTCTCCACCCATGGGACAGCGAAAAGTAAACTGGCTGAGAGTATAAAGGAAGAGGAGAAGAGTCGAAGAGGGCAGCATTATGTGGTGTGCGAAGGAAAGAGAAATTGACTGAACTGTTGCAGTGCGGGTAAATGAGTAGAGAAACCGTGTCGAGACGAGCAGTGTAAACTTAACGACTGGTTGTGAGAAACAAAAAGTGAAAGTACGTATCGAAGCAACATAGCAAAGACTGCTGTCTTGTACTGGAGTGCTCGTGACGTCTGTGAACGAGTGCGTCACCAAAGACTTTAGTGCAGTGTGTTCTGAAAAAAATCAACTTACTGATGTATCTCGCTGGCATGGAGTCAGCTGCCGAAAGCCTTTATCCCACAGTCAACAGTGTCAGAGTTTCCTGTTAGGCACCCGAGGCTGCTACTCACCGGCTGGGTTCGTCGATGCCCTCAACCTTCACATCCACACCTCCACGTTCGCCATTCCCCTCTCATTTCCCTTGACCCCTCCGCTACATCAGTAAAAAGCAAAAGTTTTTGTTCCCCTTCATAAGGAACTTCAACATGCGTCTGGAAACCAGACTATGGGAGTTCGTCAGACGACCTATCACTTCTGAAGATAAGAAAACGGGCCAATCAAATGCCAATTGATTTGGCAGAGCTTGGCTCCACAGCTGATCCTGATGAGCTAATCAATGCTATATCAGTCTGCTGCTGGAGTCAGCTCACTAGAATTGTTGCTTCAGACCCGATCACGAGACTGAAGACACGCTATCTGCCAACCTGATTTCAAGTTTACTCACCAGTGCAGGGGAAGACTGGACAGTGGCGGACGATCTGGGATTTCCTGTCCCCTGAGCTGGTGTGCACAAAAGAGCAGTTTCCATTTTAAGAGGCAGATTCCCTAAGAGAGCCACACAGTCATTCAACACATCTTTTTCAAGACGCTAATCTGACTGTGCGTTCTCCAGATGACGGGCACGGGTATCAGATGACAGGTCTGGGGGTGCCCGCGGACAGCTCATGCTCTCACTGTGAGGGCGTGGCTGTTGCAAAGCTGAAATCGCGGCTTCAGCCACCCCCGTTGCTCCCCGTGAAAGAGTGGACCCCCCACTCCTCCACAGCGACCCCAATCCAAGCTTCGGATGGTTGTGCAGTTCATCCCCCAGGATGCCTGTGCCTCCGCTTAATGACACCGGAGATCAAAGGTCCATCACGACATCGGAGGGCGAACTGTTATTCTTAGATGACAGACCGAGCTCGCTTCCATCCTTCGGGGTGCAATGCGCAGTTACGGTTCTCGAATCTGACATAATGACTGCGCTTCCTGGGCTATTTTAGCAGTGCGGCTGGAGATGGCTTGTCCCCCAGTCTCACTGCCGGACAAACTAGAGGGTGTAACATGCGGGCTGATGTAGGATGAATCTTCCAGCCCCCCTCCCCTTCTTCTCAGGGGCGCACAGCTAGCACACGCTGGCATAGAGGGTGTTTTTTTCTCCACCCGGTCCACATGTGATTGTTTTTTTTCTAAATAAGGATATTTGTTAGGTGCAAGTTTCGAAATCAATAGAATAAATATTGTTTAATATAAACTCAGCCATGCATTTTTTGAAACATGTATTCAGAGAACACATGAACACTATCATCTACTACAACCATCTACCCATCCTTAAATTCAAATACAACAGCCCACAAGACAGCAGCCTTAAGTACAATATGTGTGCAAGGCTGCTTCTGAGGTTAGACACAGTAGTGATGGGCAAGGCTGGATTAACCAATGGGCCTTATGGGCCCAGACCCGCACTTAGATTTTGCCTACTCTCACGAGGAAGACAAGTAGGAATCATTAATAAGTGTGTGTATTATGGAGGACTCAGATTCCTAGAACTGGATTGGGGAGGTGTTATCCAAATCCAAATGTGCATTATAAGTTTGTATAAGTTATACATTAAAAATACCCTTTAAATATAATTTTTTAGTACTGCTTCAGTGAACTTGAACAAATATATTAAAATCCATAAATTTCCCCTAGTTGTATTAGTATATATTTTTTTCAAAATGTGCTTTAAAAATAAGTTAAATCTTTGTAGACTAGAAATATATGTACTGTAAATCATATTTACTTTAAAAATGTGGACAATACGTTATATAGATTATTTTATTTACCAAATATATTAATCTTATTTTTTAATTCAACTATAGGGGTGCGGCTAAGTAGGGGGCCTACAAGACATTGTGCCCAGGGGCCTCTGAATTATTAATCCGGGCCTGGTGATGGGAAATTCAGATTTTTAAAGCGGATGTTAGGACTCAACATTATGTAGTTAGCAATAGAAACTTCAGTCAGTTAAAAAAAAATCATCATGATCTGAAAAATATCTTACAGTAAAGTTTTGCAACCCAACTAAAGCATGATTCACTTATTTAAATTCCATTACGATTGTTTGTTATGAAATAAACTTTAGGCTTGAGGATACAATCAAGCCAGTCTTCCAGCCGAGATGAAGAGTGGGTTTACACCCCCCTTCATCGTATCCAGAGAGCAGTGGGTTATACCAATCCTATCTGCATGGTTTGATCTGTCATCTGTTCAGGATGCCGATCGAGATGCTCATGCAGAAAAGCATCGCCCCGTGCGTCTGTCCATGGGATTGGTTGCAGCTATAGACCTGAAGGACGCTCACTCCATGTCTCATTCTCTCCCTCCTTATACTGCGACGGAGGGCCCAGCATGGTAGTAACAGTCCTCCCATTTGTGCTCACCCTGTTTCCATGCGTCGAGGAAACCCTGTGCCTCTTTGGCGCACGCACATCTGCATTTTTGATTATTCATTGACTGTTACTATTTTTTTAGCTCTCTGAACTGATCGATTATGCACATGGACCTGGTGCTCCGGCACCTCAGCCTGTTCGGGTTTTGGGTCAACCGAGTACGAGCGGGCTCCCCCCCCGGGCAGAGCTTCTCTCATCTCGGGTTGGAGCTGGACTCGATCTGCATCATGGTTCGCTTTTAGCGCGCTGAGCTGGCGCTGCCCTGTCTGATTAAATTAAGGCTCCTCGGGCATATAACATTTTTAGCTGCTATCACGCCTCTCAATTGTTCATATGAGACCATTTCAGCGCTGGCTTCGCGATTGGGTCCCCAGATGGGCATGGCGCACAGAGAAGCACCAGGTGTATGTCACCGGTGTGTATCGAGCATGCAGCTGCAGGTTCTTAAAGTGGACCCCGGTTGCATTGGCATTTCCACTGCCTGGAGCTGTTGGCATTGTTTCTCGCTCTCCGCCGGTCCCTACCGAAGCAGAAGGGGGAAACACATGTTGATTAGGACGACCAGCATGGCTGCGATAACGTACATCAACTGTTTGGGGGGGTGTGCGCTACCGCAACATGTCTCAGTTTGTTTGCCATCTGCTCCTCCAGAGTCTTGCGGCTAAAAAGCTTCACGCCATTCATATCCCGTATAAGCTCTCCATGCCAGCTTACATGCTCTCAGGACCAGTATGTTTCCGGGAGAACAGAGATTCCACCCTGGTACGTTCCAGCTGTTATGGGCATGCTTTAGAGAAGCCCAGGTCATCCTGCTGTTTCTCCCGAGCGGCCCTTCGCTGGCTGCCCTCCCTGTGGGTTACGCAATATGCATTTTTCCCAGTGAGCCTGCTCGCACAGACACTGTGCAAGGTCGGGGAGATGAGGAGTGGGTCTCGCTCATTGCACCTCTCTGGCCCAACTGGACCAGAGTTTCCGGACTCGCACTTCTCGTGATGGCCCTCCCTGATAAATTCCCCAGAAAAACACTTCCATTTTTCTGGAACCGGCACCCATCTGGCACCCGTGCAGTGCTCTGGAACCTCCTTGGATGGTTTCTAAGTCCACCGCGCTCTGTCTAGGTGACCTATCAGGTCAACACCATCACTCAGGACTAGAGCACCCTATTAGGCATGTTCTACAGTGGAGTCTATTGGTTATGTGGGAATTCTCTCTGAGAAAACCCCCGGACTTGCCAGATTAGTGTTGTGTTTTCTACCTTCAGGATAGCTGGAGCGCAGGCTGTCTCCCTCCACACTGAAGATTTGGCGTGAAATCTAGCTGTGTCAAAATTAATTGTTTCTACGGTGCACCGCGATGCAGATGCGGACAATTCGGTATCGGTACAGTAATAATCATAACCAGTTATTATGTACTGACGTCATTTATCTCATATGCGCTCTGTCGCGAGGGAGGCATGGTATTTACAACACTCCAGGCGCCAACTACTTAAAAACGCAAAAACTATGCACAAGGTGAACTCCATTTCTCTCTCTATCTCACTGTGGCCCATTTAACCTGGTGACATGACTTTTCCTCTCGGCTGTTAAAGCTACTTCTGGATATAGGTCTGCATTCCCGTGGCTGTACCTGTGCATTGTCTTGGGACCCGACCAGATTTCATGCGGCGCGGGAATAAATTTCCGAATAAAGTGCAGGAATTCACACACATGAAAACTGAACTGAACTTAAACACTAAAAACTGAACTACACTGTTCCAATTTACTATGATCTTTTATGTGAAGCTGCTTTGACACAATCTACATTGTATAAACGCTATACAAATAAAGGTGAATTGAAAAAAATTTAATTGAACATTTTCATCATATGATCTCTTATAACAAACCTTTTTTTATGCACATACTGAAATTTGTTCAGTAAAAGTGCTTGCGTAGTTTACGTAAGTTTATCTTTTCTTATAGAAAAAGTTTATCCTACTCTGTTATGCGCATGTTTTTTATGCCTGTATTTCAAGATTTTTTTTTGCCCATCCAAAATGCACATAAAAAAAAGGTGGCTAGAAATGTACGACTAAGCGTGAAATATTACTTTATCTTTAAAAAAGGAAAGGAGACCGACAGAAACTCAGAGTTTAGAGAATAAAACCTGCTCCTGACCAGGTTAGGTTTACAGAGTAAGTTACCACGGTAACTGACTCAGGGATAAAGTTACCTCTCTTTCAGAAACAAGTCTGACTTACCCTGCAATCTAAAGTTTGACAAACCTTCCATTTTGAAACGGAAAACCCAACGCTTCTCTCATTTCAGGGTTAAAATACTCCGAGTTTTGTTACTTAATCTCCTTTCTGAAATGGGGCCTGATCTCATATGCTAGTGTTTTAGAACTTCAGTTGCCTATTGGAGAAATAACCAGGAATATTAAACGGCTACTTGCTCTACAAACAAGTGTGTTCATGACTATACATACCAAGAAAAACAAAATTAGAAAATATGACTTTGCAACAGGCGATGCGGTGGCGCAGTAGATAGATAGATAGTAGATACTTTTGCCTCACAGCAAGAAGGTCACTGGTTCGAGCCTCGGCTGGGTCAGTTGGCATGTCTGTGGGGAGTTTGCATGTTCTCCCCGCGTTCGCATGGTTTTCCTCCGGGTGCTCCGGTTTTTCCCCACAGTCCAAAGACATGCGGTACAGATGAATGGGGTAAAGCTAAATTGTCCGTAGTGTATAAGTGTGAATGAGTGTGTATGGATGATTACCAGAGATGGGTTGCAGCTGGAAGGGCATACGCTGCATAAAACATATGCTGGATAAATTGGCAATTCATTCCGCTGTGGCGACCCCAAATTAATAAAGGGACTAAGCCAAAAAGAAAATGAATGAATTAAATGACTTTGCAACATCAAGCAGCATTAGGCATAAACCAGTATAAGATTCTGACGGTATGAAAACCTTAAATAAAAATATTACGCTTTCACTGATTACTGCTCTAAAATATATTCTTTTTAAATGTCTGGGTAAAAAACTAAAACTTTTCCCCTTTAAACACAATATATATTTTGTGAGAAACTTTTAAAATATTTTGAAGCAGTAAACATGTCAGGCTGAATAATTCTAATGCATCATTGAACATCATTTCTGCATCATGTGCATCATTACTGCTGTCATCATTAGTTTCAAAAACTCAGATTTCTTTACGATTTAAAACGGCATCTTTGGATATCTTTTTTGCTGGACATACTGTTGTCCTGAAAAACTTAAAACAAAATGTAAAAATAAAAAAACTTACATATACCGTAGTAATGGTAAAGCAGAACATTTTGGCAGTTGTAAAACCTCGACTTTTTTCAAACCGCGGTATACCTTGTAAACTGTTATCGTCCCATGCCTAAGCAGCATAACACTGTTTTAAGGATCTAAAAATTATTTCTTTAAAAAAGTCTCAAGCAAAAACATTCCAATGGCGCCGCCTGCTGGTACATGAAGAAATGGTCAATACTGACGAACTTTACACTCAAATGTTTGCATATCATTAGCATGCTGTAATCCATTTCTTACGCAGCAAAAGTCATTTAGACTAGTTTGTTGGCCAGTTGTAATCAGTGCAATGCTAAACGTTATTGTTCCATTATAATTTGTTCGTTTTGTCTCACGTCATCCCACAGCAACATCATATAGTTAAGAATACTGTACAATGTATTATAATAATTAATTACTTTAGTGTCCATTTCATTCAGCATATTTAATATTGGGGGCCTCCACGCTTTCTGACATACTTTAAACCAGGGTTTCTGCAGGTTTCACCAAGTTAAATGTAAGACTTTTAAAGACATTTTAAGACCATTATGAATTAAATTTTAGACTCATTAAGGGCTAAAGGCTAAGGAATTTTTCAAATGGCCCAGATGGAAAATATTTTAATTTGCCCTTAAAAAATATATATAATTGAATACATTTAATAATACAATAATAAATTAATGGAAAAAAAATATATATAAAATATATGTCTATATATTTTAGATATTTCTTAGCAAAAGATTTTAAATAGCTTTACTTGTATCTACACACTTTTTCCTAAATAAACTTTCTTTAAAAAAAAAAGCAAATGAACAAATGTTTTAAAAGTTTTAAAAACTATAATAAACTAAATCAATGCACAACAATCTGTCCAGGTCGATGTCCTCAGCAGTAAATACATGGAGCACGTTTAAACAAATGTTATTGTAAGGAAAATAATTAAACCATTATGATAAACAGAGTTAAAATGACCTTTTTGAAGAAAAACCTTTAAAGTTTTATTGAGATGGATTGTTGGTGATTGTATGGGTTTTGGCCAGATTGGGTAGCAAAACATGAACAAAGGAAAATGAAGACTTGTTTAAAAAAAGATTTAAGACCTACAACACAATATTTCAGTAAATTTAAGACTTTTTAAGGCCTAAATTTTAGATTTTGGAATTTAAGACATTTTAAGACCCCGCAGAAACCCTGTTTAAACACAATAGCCCTGGTAATTAGTTATTATAATAATGATGGAATTCTAACTCAGATACTATCTGTGAGAACTAGTAACAACTTCAAAAAACAACTTTAAACCCATAAAGAAGTTGATAAAAAAGGGAATTGTGATCAACGTGACATATGCAAATGGAAAGTACCACGCCAACACTATCACTGTAATAGCAGATATCTTCTATGAGAATACTGTAGGTCAAATATCGTCAACTCAGTCAAACTTGTTTAAATTTTTTTTTTTAATTATTTTATATAGCGCCAGTGCTCAAGAACTCTTTACAAACAGTAGGAGAACAAGAAAAGCAATAACCTTAAGAAGGTAGAGAAAATGGGAGACTACTAAAACATAAAATAATGACAAAAGACATGAGAACAAGTAACATGAAAGAAACTCATTCCTCTTTTGATGAGTGCTTATGTGCATTTAGGAGAACTAGGCAGCACACTCAGGGCTGCAAGATGGATTTAATTTAGTATTCTCATTATTAAAATATATCTGAATGAAAATCAACCTGTTTGTTCCTGCAGATCTTCCTGTTTGACTCTGAATGTTTCTTCAATCTTCAAATCTTCACTCTCCTCTTTAATAAACGCCATCTTTAAACCAGTGTGGAGATCAGTCGCTTCAGCAGGAGTTTTTCTCTGCGTTTGGACACTTTATCCTGTTTAAATAAACAAAACAATGAGCAGAAACAAAATAACTTCTCTTCAACAGTTTCTTTATAGAAGAGTAATTAACAAAAAGAAATCAGGTAAGTCTGAGCAAGAAACAATGGCCACAAATGAGCTGATTAAAACTAGCACTTCATGTATACTTAGAATGGAATGACATTATAGTATTTAATCAATTCAACCTTCAATCAAACCAAACTTATTACACACTTTACTGTTGCTTTATTCAAACTTTATTCAGATATGTTCTTAATTGTTTTGTTTGTTTTATTTATTTTATTATCTGCTTACAGAACGTTGTAGCACTTTTTTGCACAAGACAAATTTCCTCTCTGGCACAAATAAAGTTTATCCTATCTTTATTCAAACAATAGCCCTCATCACTGTGAGTAAAATAGTACTACGTTGTTTAAAGGGTTAAAACAATATTTTCAACAACAGGTACACAATTAAGCATTAGATAAAAAAACTGAAACTTTAATTAATCGCTTTATATCTGTGTAAAAGCTTTAAAACAAATCTCCAGTTGAATCACAAACGAGTGAAGTTGAAGCCTTATGAAATCACACGCCACGCCAAAATAAAAGTCTTTTTTGTTTAGCTTTTTTTTTCCACTTAATCATGACTTATTGATACATTTCTCTCTCGTTTTCCACTTTGACCTATATCTGCTCTCTCTCTCTCTCACACACACACACACACACACACACACAGATATTCGTTGAAGCTGATCAAAAGCTTTAAACATTTTTAAGACAATTTTGAAAAACGTTTTAATCCACTTCATGATGACTTGCATGTCTAAAACACATTACTTCCTATTAATATGTGAGTCCAAATCTCATCCTCATAATTATGACCTCCTTCCTATTTTCACAACTTATCTAGGGTTTTTTTTTCATATGAATTGTCGTCTCTTATTATCTGTATTCCATGTTTCCTGCCATTCTTTAGCAATATCTTCAGTAATAATATTTAACTTTACCTTTACTTAAAGAAGCAGTAAAGGGGTAGTTCACATAAAACTTACAATTCTGTCATTTACTCTTACATTTACTAAACCTGTTTGAGTTTCTTCCGTTGAATGCAAATGAAGATATACTGAAGAGTACAGCGGCAAAAAATAGCCACTATGGGTCAACGTTGATGGACTGAGACAAAAAAATAATAATAATAAAAAAATCAGCCCTGGCATTTAAAGCCAGAGTAGCCCACTGCATATAATCAAAATGCTACCCATCTGTCCACACCATTGAATATGTTTACAACTCCTATTCCATAAAAGCACAAAAGCCATACACACAAGTCTTCACACAAGTAATCAACATTTTGTGATTTTGTGAAAATAAGTGATTATTTTCAATATTCTTTGACAACATACCGTGTTTTGTATTTGTCGGACCATCACTATTTCGCTAGATCTTTTCCTTCAGGTAGGTTGGTAAGAGTAAATTTAGCATTTTCTTTTAACGGTTGCATTTATTCATCCATAGCTTTAACCCATTCCTTTGCATTTACCAATGTCACCACCTCTTTGAATGTTTGTGGTACATTTGTGGTACATTAAACATGTATAGTCTATAAAAAAATCAATGTTGATCACATCACCTTCAAAACCACAAACATAATCGCTTATATAAGCTTGCAGGATATCTTCTAACTTCTGGTTCATCTTCCTCTGGGTTGTTTACAATGACCTCAGCACTTGTTGTTTACAATGACTCTCCAGGACTCTTCCTGATCTCAAAATCATCCTCAACAACTGGAATCTTTGATTCAGCATTTGTTTCATATACAAACTAAACAAGTCTGTGTTTCTAATATCTGTGTTTCTGTTCTATATCTGCACAACTCTAGTTTGCACTCATTGTCATATGCCCTTAATGTCATTGTATTGTATTGTTTACAATTTTTTAATGTATATTTTAAGACTACATTTTATTTATGTAAATTTTTTTGATTACATTTTATGTATAATTATATTTATTGTAAATTCTTTCTTAAAAACTCTACTTTTTGTATTAATATTATATGTTAGGCACCTAGGGTCTGAGAGTAACATGATTTCAATTCTCTATATGTACTGTACATGTGGTTGAATTGACAATAAAGCTGACTTTGACTTTCTGTACTATCTTCCTGAAAGGATTGCTGACAATGTATGCTGGACTGTTCTTGTCAAATCCAACAAAAATGGCCTTCTCACACCTCGAATACAACTTTCCTAACTTTGCTTTGTCATTTCTGTAAGCGTAACATGTTAACCCACACTTCTGCATGTTGGGCTGTCTGCCGGTTAACATGAAGTATGGTGTCTGTTTTGTGCAGTTGTTAAAACACTATAGCTGCTGAGTGAACTGCATATGTCCACAGTGTCTTTAGTAACCCACTCTCTATTATCAAGCATCTAGCCATTTCAAATAATGTTCTCCAATTACCTTCAGCAGTGCCATTTTGGTGTGGAGAATATGGTGCTGATGTCTCATGTCTAATTCTACTTTTACTTAGTATTTGACACTCTCTCTGTGAATTCTGTACCATTGTCGAACCTGATACGCTTAACCCGTTCCATATGGAGCTACATCAGCCAGGAATTTTTCAGTAGCGGTCACTGTGTCACTTTTGTTTTTCAGAAAGTATAGAAAAACTAGTCATCTGTGAAGGATAATGAATATTTATGACCGTTTTTGAACAATGGGTCTATAAGCCCTGCTAAATCAGTGTCCACTATTTCTAGAGCTGCTTAGGCTCTTGCATCTGGTCCTCAATGTCTAGTATGGACAAACTTTCCCTCTGTGCAGACTTCACTATGTGGGTGGCTTTATCTCTCTTACACTTAATTACCATATCTGTCCCTGAAGCAATGAATTGCAAAGCTTCATTTTCTGGACTTGTGGGGCTCATGTTCTCATGAAATACGGAATAGGTTGAAACTTATTTGGGCTACAGTCTATTTGCCAGGATAAAAACAATATTTATCAACCAAATAAACAAACAAACAAAAATTAAATAGTAGTAAACAAGCTTTTACAAATTACTAAAGAACTTAATACAACATTAAACAATGCATCCACACATATTTAAATTTGATACATTATAATGTTAGCATTCAGATATTATTTGAGTGTAAATTCAGAATGTGCAACTTACCTTTTTAGTCTTCAGTGAAGAAATGGTCTCTGTAGACTTTTCTTTGTATGTTGTTGTTGGTAATAATCCCAATGTGGGAATCTACAAATGTAGTTTGTCCTCAAGTTGTTCTCTTTACTCAGCAAAATATGCCAATGAAGATTCTGTTAGGAACCTGGAATATATAGATACAACCCTGCCGAGCTACTGGATCTGCAATGTGATTGGATAAGACTCAATTGGCCCCCATTAATGCTGGTTTAAAGATGCAAATGAGCAATGGGGAGCAGTGAAGACTCAAGACACATAGTGTGGGGGAAAGGAAGTTTAGCAGCTTTTTTAAAAAATAGAAATGATGACGTATTGAGAAAATAAGTTGACTTTAGCCATCTTTATTTGTTTCATTTGCTGTTGTTGTATAGGACTATTGATGGAAGCTTTGCCAATACATTTCATGCTCCCCTGTAAAAGTATTTAGTAGTATTTTAAACATATTTTATTGTGATTCATGTTGTGGCTGCTGCAGTTTGTAGTTAATGTTGATACACTTATGCTGAGGTACTTTTGATTTGAAACACATTTCAATGTATTTTCCCAAGCCTGGTTATAAAGTAATACAAGAGTTGTGTGTTGTTTTTAGTTGAAGCTTCTCAGAGTCTCTTGGCTGAAGTCTTTGTTTAAAGATGCAAATGAGCATTAAAGACTCAAGACACACCGATGTCTCAATACACACAACTACATTCACTTATATAATAGTTATAGAAGACTCATACTTTTATACAGTGGTTTTAGTTTTTAATTTATTTATCATTCATAGAAACCATTTCTAATCTTCACAGTGAGGTTTTATTTATTTGTTCAGTCAATACATTGACACGAGCTAACTATTAGCAATGTTTTAGTTATTTATTTATCACTGAACTTGTTCTTTATGTGACTTTAGAGTCTTTTATTTCTCTTAAAGCACATGCAGCACATTACTGGTTTCTGTAAGACAGTCAACACACTCTTAACAGGTCAATTATTTATTTCCAAAAGTGTCTATAGATTTTAACCATCAATATGTAACTTGTTTCTGTGCCTTTTAGTGTTTTTAGTTGAACAGAACATGCGTGAGCAGCTCAGCTCTCTGGAAAGCCTCTTATTCACCTGGTATGTAACAGATGTTTTCCCTCTAATTATTACTTGTGTTTGTGCATACAAATATGCATAAAAATTCACAAAAGCATATATAAGATACCCTGTGACAAAACCTTTTCCTTTTAACACAGTAAAGCTATCACATACTGGCCATTTTTTGCTACTTTTGGCCTTAGTAGATAATTGTTTGTACATTAATCACAAATGGATGAGAAACACTGTAACATCAAACTCATTTGTGTTCATTCCAGGTGCTGTGAAATGTTATGTACAAGCTGCAGAGGCAATCAGGTGTAAGTAAAGTGCCATATATCTGATCCAGTTTTCCAGCATCTTTTTTTGCTTCAAATTAAAGTCTTTTACACTAAAATCATTATGAAACTGGTCTTTTGTTGCTAATAATTGCTTTATATTATCTGAAATATAACTAATTCTATTATATAGCTTTATCTTTAACAAGGAGAAGGAGGGAAAATGCACTTACTCTGCATAGTGACATTCTGAATTCCAATTGAAACTAGCCTAATAGACAAAGGAATCAATGCTGTCGAATCAATGCGCAAAAAACACAACACACTAAAGGTTACCAAGACAGATCTCACAACAAGAAAGATCTGTTTTGGTACAGGCACAAATCAAGCAACACAAAGAAATCAAGAAAGCAACTTTTAATCAGAAACTTCCACAGCACAGCAGCTTCTAAAAGCACCCAGTCTGACAGGCTCAAATATATATATAGCAGCTGGGCATAGTTAATCTGAAAGCAAGTTAGGCCGTGGTCACACTAGAGTTTGTACTTGCAAAATTCTGTTGTACAGCGCTGCAAAAAAGGGCGGGATAAAACAATATGATTAGACATTGCTAAAAGCGAGCGATTGCTCCATATAGCTCATGTTTTGATCTTTTATTGGTCTCATGCACTCACGTGATGTGATTTCAAGCTTTGGTTTTACCTTTCTGGAGTCCACTATTAAATCACGTAGCTATATATTTATAATTAGAAAATAATTACATCACAAGTAAAATTACTGTATAGGCAGTCTATACAGGGTAATTCAATGACAAGAGATCACTTTCATATCTACACAATGCAGAACTTTTAATGTGATTAACCTGCTCCACCTACACCAACTACAGCATTTCTCAGACTTCTTTTTCACTATGGTGAAATTACAGTGGTGGATTCTCATAAAACAACAACTGCACTTACTCCTGTAACTTGTTTTCAACAATGAATTTTAAATATGTGTCACATAATCATTTAAATAAATGCTCATCATCATGTGCAGTTATCTTTGTTAATAGCTGTCTAATAGGCCAGACCATTAACTGAATAGGACCGTTTTACATATAAGAAACCTGTGAACAGGTATAGCTGTTCATGCCAATACCAACTTGATAGCCTAAAGCATATTACATAAACAGGACCTGCCTTACATGTCTTAAGACAAATAAGCAAATGTGTCTATAACAATACATGCTTGATTCCCCAGATCATTACAATCATTACATCTGAATGGTGCCTTTTCACATATTTTAAAAATAACATAACCATTAGTAAGCATAGTTTTTCACCAATACCAGTTTAATACCTCAAATAATTACACATATGTGAGGCGTCACAGTGGTGCAGTAGGTAGCACTATTGCCTCTCAGCAAGAAGGTTGCTGGTTCGAGCCTCAACTGGGTCAGTAGGCATTTTTATGTGGAGTTTGCATGTTCTCCCTATGTTCGTGTGAGTTTCCTCCAGGTGCTCTGGTTTCCCCCAAGCCCATAGACATGCGGTATGCATACGATGCGTGTGAATGAGTGTGTATGCATGTTTCCCAGTAATGGGTTGCAGCTGGAAGAGCATCCGCTGCGTAAAGCATGTGCTGGATACGTTGGCGGTTCATTCCACTATGGCGACCCCTGATTAATAAAGGGACTATGCTGTAAAGAATGAATATATGAGTAATATCACACGAGTAGCAGTGCTACGTGGCCTTCTATCAGTTTTTGTATTTCTATTTGTTGTAATGGCCTGTTGTTATTGCAATAAAAAAATAAATTTAAAAAGCAGTGCGATGTGGCTGTATATAAGCAGTGGTGGGAGCCGTGCGTTATAGTGTACACTAGACACTCGAGAACGATTGTCCCTCTACCTGTTGTTTCAATCCCCTGAGAACTTTGCTCATCTTCAGAACACAAATGAAGACACTTCAGATGAAATCAGAGAGTGTTTTTTTGTGTGCAAGAAACTGTTGAAAAAAGCAGCCAAAGTAGGAACTGTTGAACCATATAGTGGCTGTCTTAGCTCCTGTATTCTCTTCATTAGTATTCAACAGAAGAAACTCAAACAGGTTTGGAACAAGTAGAGGATGAGTAAATGACAGAATTGTAATTTTTATGTGAACTACCCCTTTAATGCTTCTGTAAATAAAGGTAAATAAATATTATTACTGAAGATATTGCTAAAGAATGGCAGGAAACGTGGAACACAGACGACAATTCATGTGAAAAAAGAAACCCTATATAAGCCTATGAAGTTGTAGAAATAGGAAAAAAGAGGTCTTAATTGTGAGGATGAGATTTGGACTCAGATATTAATAGGAAGTAATGTGTTGTAGACATGCAAGTCATCATTACTGGATTAAAACGTTTCTCAAAATTGTCTTAACATGTTTAGATTAAAGGTTTGTGTGTGTGTGTGTGTGTGTGTGTGTGAGAGAGAGAGAGAGAGAGAAAGAGAGCAGATATAGTGTAAAATGAAAATCATGGGAGTAATGTATCAATCAGTCATGACAGCAACAGTAAGTGCCAAAAAAAGCTAAACACAAAAGACTTTTATTTTGGCGTTGCGTGTGACGTCATCAGGCGGCGCCGTTTCAGCGCTGAGATTCAACTGGAGAAAGGTTTGTTTTAAAACGTTTACAAATATAAACCAATTTAATTAAAGTTTGCTGTTGGAAATATTATTTTAACCCATTTATACAACGTAGTACTTATTTATTCTCAGTAACCGAGAGCTATTGTTTGAATAAAGTAACAAAAAAGTGTGTAATAAGTGTTTTAATGAAACCTTTACCTGATTTATTTTTGTTAATTACTCTCATATAAAGAAACTGTTGAAGCAAGTGTTGAAGAGAAGTTATTTAGTTTCTGTTCATTGTTTTATTTATTTAAACAGGATATTTTTATTGTTTTGTTTATTTTAAACAGGATAAAGTGTCCAAACACAGAGAAAAACTCCTGCTGAAGTGACTGATCTCCACACTGTTATAAAGATGGCGTTTATTAAAGAGGAGAGTGAAGATGTGAAGATTGAAGAAACATTCAGAGTCAAACATGAAGATCTGCAGGAACTAACAGGTTGATTTTCATTCTCAAAGACCAACTCAGTCATTTGATCCTCATTCAGATATATTTTAATAATAATAATACTAAATTAAATCCATCTTGCAGCCCTGAGTGTGCTGCCTAGTTCTCCTAAATGCACATAAGCACTCATTGAAAGACAGGAATGAGTTTCTTTCGTCACTTGTTCTCATGTTTTTTGTCATTCTTTTATGTATTATTAGTCTCCCATTTTCTCTACCTTCTTAAGGTTATTGCTTTTCTTGTTTTCTTGTTCTCCTGCTCTTAAGCACTGGCACTATATAAAATAAATAAAAACAATAAATTATATCTGCTATTACAGTGATATTGTTGGCTTAGTACTTTCCATTTGCATATGTCACGTTGATCACAATTCCCTTTTTTATCAACTTCTTTATGGGTTTAAAGTTGTTTTTTGAAGTTGTTACTAGTTCTCACAGATAGTATCTGAGTCAGAAGTACATCATTATTATAATAACTAATTACCAGGGCTATTGTGTTTAAACAGGGTTTCCGCAGGGTCTTAAAATGTCTTAAATTCCAAAATCTAAATTTTAGGCCTTAAAAAGTCTTAAATTTACTGAAATATTGTGTTGTAGGTCTTAAATCTTTTTAAACAAGTCTTCATTTTCCTTTGTTCATGTTTTGCTACCCAATCTGTCCAAAACCCATACAATAACCAACAATCCATCTTAATAAAACTTTAAACTTTTCATTCAAAAAGGTCATTTTAACTTATATTCCTTACAATAACATTTGTTTAAATGTGCTCCATGTATTTTCTGCTGAGGACATCAACCTGGGCAGATTGTTGTGCATAGATTTAGTTTATTATAATTTTTAAAACATTTAAAACATTTGTTCATTTTTTATTATTTTTTTAAAGAAAGTTTATTCAGGAAAAAAGTGTATGGATACAAGTAAAGCTTGCTTGTTATTACACACAATTTAAAATCTTTTGCTAAGAAATATCTAAAATATATATATATATTTTTATTCATTTATAAATGTATAATTAAATTATATTTTTTGATTGGGCAAATAAAAATCTTTTCCATCTGGGCCATTTGAAAACATGGTCTAAAAATGGATGCCCCGTGGCGTGGATGCCCCCAATATTAAATATGCTGAATGAAATGGACACTACAATAATTAATTATTCTAAAACATTGTACAGTATTCTAAACTATATGATGATGTTGTGGGGCGACGTGAGACAAAATGAACAAATTATAGTGGAACAATAACGTTTAGCATTGCACTGACTACAACTGGCCAACAAACTAGTCTAAAAATGACTTTTGCTGCTTAAGAAATGGATTACAGCATGCTGATGATATGCAAACATTTGAGTGTAAAGTTCGTCAGTATTGACCATATTCTTCACGTACCAGCAGGCGCTGCCATTGGAATCTTTTTGCTTGAGACTTTTTTTAAGGAATAAATTTTTATATCCTAAAAACAGTGTTATGCTTCTTAGGCATGGGACGATAACCGTTTTTAAGGTATATAGCGGTTTGAGAAAAGTTTTCCAATATTTTCTGCTGTACCGTCCCTACGCTATAAGTTTTTTTTTATTTTATTTTTTTACATTTTGTTTTAAGTTTTTCAGGAGATAAACCCTGGGTTATCTGTCATCATGTTCCACACTGCTCATGCTATACCTGGGGTTAACAAATAATCCTGGGTGTTCATTAACAGACGTTTCACATTCACAAATCCCTGGTTAACATTATTATTTGTATATTTATGTTGTCACTGTTCCTGATTGGACAAACAGCAGGTCACCTTTTTAGACGGCATTTCTGCATCTTGTCGGGTATATAAAATGTCATCATGTAGGTCTTCAGCTAAGCCTCAGGACATGCTCAAAGACAAAAGTACAAATAAATGAAAACAAGTAGCAAAGTATGTCATCTCGCCGTCTCCTCATCACTTCAGTTTACAGCAAACGTGGCATTAAGCATTTGCATAAATTATATACAATAAAGTAAACTCACAAATATAAGTGTGAATTATGCATACTTACTATATACATGCAGGATTTGTCTCAGTTGGGTCTTCCAAGCAAGAGGGAACACAACACTAGTAATCTAGAGCGAGTGCATTTGATCATTTGCATTTAAAGCCACAGGCAGAAAAAAAGCTTGGTTTTCCTCTGACCCCCAAAGTTAAATATTCTGCAAGGTATATGATCTGATTTTGAGCTGAAACCTCAGAAACATTTTGGGAACACCAAAGACTTATTTTACATCTTGTAAAAAAAAGTTCATTATAGAAACCCTTTAAAGAGATAGTTGAGGCAGAAATGAAAATAGCTTCACCATTTACTCTCCCGCATATTGTTTTAAACCTTTATGAGTTTCTTGATTCTGTTGCACATAAAAGAAGATATTTAAAAAAATGCTACTGGCCTACTGTGTTCCACAATAAAGGAAATGTTTAAAACCACATGACTGAGAGTAAATGGTAAGATCATTTTAATATTTGGGTGAAAACATCCATTTCTTGCTTGTTGCTTTGTGCCTTCATACTAAAGTTTACTTTTTTTTTTTAGACTTGATGGTGCTGAAAGAAGAGACTCATCAACAGAATGAAATAGAGGAGAAACGGCAGTTTGAGAAACCCCAAGAAATAACGACTGATGAAAAACCTACGCTGACTAAAAATACTTCATCACACGGAAGACCTCAGAAATCCAAATCTGGGTGTAATTTTAGCTGTAAACAGTGTAGAAAGAGTTTCAGTCAAAAGACAAAGCTTGATGTTCACATGAAAGTTCATACTATGGAGAAACCTTACACCTGTGAACAGTGTGGAAAGAGTTTTGGTCAAAAACAAAGCTTTAAAGCCCACATGAGAATTCACACTGGAGAGAGGCCGTAAACATGCCAACAGTGTGGAAAAAGCTTCTATCATGCAGGAAACTTGGCAGTGCACATGAGAATTCATACTGGAGAAAAGCCTTACTCTTGCCCTCAGTGTGGAAAGAGTTTTAAGCAAAATAGCAACTTTAAAGTCCACATGAGAGTTCACACTAGGGAGAAACCTTACACCTGCGAACAGTGTGGAAAGAGTTTTAGTCA
Source organism: Danio aesculapii (assembly GCF_903798145.1). NCBI lineage: Eukaryota > Metazoa > Chordata > Actinopteri > Cypriniformes > Danionidae > Danio > Danio aesculapii. The sequence continues at coordinate 8,421,606 of NC_079438.1, read as the reverse complement.
AAAACAAAGCTTTAAAACCCACATGAGAATTCACACTGGAGAAAGGCCGTACACGTGCCAACAGTGTGGAAAAAGCTTCTATAATTCAGGAAACTTTGCAATGCACATGAGAATTCACACTGGAGAGAAGCCTTTCAGCTGTAAAAAGTGTAGAAAGAGTTTCAAACAAAAGGCAAACCTTGATGTTCACATGAGAGTTCACACTAGGGAGAAACCTTACACCTGCGAACAGTGTGGAAAGAGTTTTGGTAAAAAACAAGACCTTGAGATCCACATGAGGATTCACACTGGAGAGAAACCTTACACATGCACAGAGTGTGGTAAAAGTTTCACATATAAAAGTGCATTCAAACACCACATGATAACTCACACCGGAGAGAAGCTTGCATGTGCTCAGTGTGGAAAGAGCTTCACAACCAAAGCTAGCCTCATGAACCACATGAATGGTCACAATGGAACCATAGTGTTCACATGTGATCTGTGTGGAAAAAGTCTCACACGCAAAGACTACATTAGGCAACACATGAGGACTCACTCAGGAGAGTGTTTTAGATGCAGTGAGTGTGGAAAGGGCTTTAACCGTAAAAGAAGCCTCAGCACTCACATGAAGCTTCACAATGGAGAGCAGAGTCCTCAAAAATGAGTCCTTGTCCACACAAACACGGGTATATTCAAAATGGCGGCTTGTTCATGTAATTTGGCTGTTCATTCATGTGAAGTTTATTTATAAACTATTTTTGTTTTCCCAAGATTTCCATGTTTCCTCATAAAAAGTCCTAAAAACACACAACCTAAGTAATCTGAACATTCTAAATTGGCAACATTGAGCTCTTAGTAAGCCATATATCTCTCTTTAGCCATTCCTGTATTTGTCATTAGAACAGAAACAAGTCAGGAGAGTTCACCGAGATCTACCTGAGCTCAAATTCCCCTCTCACCCTGTTTACGGGAGGGAGCCCAGGGCTCGAGGATCTTATAATCTTTTAAACCACACTAAACTGAGCTAAACTGAACTGAACTTTAACACTGAAAACTGACACTTCCAATTTACTATGACCTTTTATGTGAAGCTGCTTTGACACAATCTACATTGTAAAAGCGCTATACAAATAAAGGTGAATTGAATTGAATTGAATTGAATTGTGAGCTTAGGGCTCTCTCTCGGGACAGCATGCCAAACAAGTGTGAACTCTTGAATACATATCGAGTTACTGATAATGAAACCCTTTGAACACCTGAAGATGTAAACTCAATAGCTGAAGAGGGGTGAAGATTTTGACAACTGTGTTGTAGTGTAGATCAGGAATCACAGCCCAGTATCAGGTTGTGAGAGTTGCTACTGGGCTACAAGAATGCAAAATAACTCTATATGTTGATAGATTGTGTGGCTTGTTTCACATGAAAACAAGTATCTGCACCTGAAAAGGTGTGAACCAATTGACCTACAAAGTTACAAAGTAGTGTCTCATAGGCAGTACTTTGGATTAAGTTACTTGAAGACTGACGACTTAACATCACTGCAGAGGAACTGCATTATTCCTTGTCTATAATAAAGTCTTCTCATCGTAAGAACTTTGGTCAGCTTACTTATTTGATGTATTAGAGTGATCTATACATTGGCGAGTCACCCAAGAAAGGTTAAGCCAAATACAGCAAAATCTAACAATGTGCTTCAACTTTGCATTGCATACACTGTTACAACATTGCATACACTGTAAAACTGCAGGGTTCCACACAATTCTTTCATGTCACAACTCAAATTTATGTGGATTGTACATAAAAAAAATGTCCCAATGATATTTCAAGAATTGTGTTATTTCAGCTCATTTTAATTAAGTAGTTTGAACAACTAAAATATATATATATATTTTTTTTGAGTGCCCTTGCAAATAGTTTATTAATTTACCAATCAAATGGTCGGCTCTGAACAGAATTAGAACGATTAGGGAGGAGAAAATGTTTGGGGAAATGCAGGGAACACTGTTCTACACCCTTACATTGTTGTTTTTGATCATTCACATTGTCTAATTGCGTAAACAAACACTGATTTACCTCCGATTTTGGGCTTTTGTCTGCAATTTCAAAAAACTTGGTGACGAATGAAAGTCTGGCTAAACTCGTGCAGTGTGAATTCGCCATAAGGCAATGACAGTGACTGACCAATGCAGACTCCCTAAAGCCCTGTTCAGACTACACAATGCCATTTGCCAGTAACGACTGATCAGATTTGTGTCTCACAGATTATGAGTTTTTGACTTGATCAAATCTTGATGTGTTGTGGGTAACAAATGAAGACTTTGGTTACAAAACACGACACATTTGTTTTGATGGACTAATTTGAGAAAAGAAACAAGTTTTCTTTCTGTAGATAACTGGTTGCCTTTAAAGATACGTTCATGTGAAAACTCCCACATTACTACAAATAAATCAGTGTATGGGAAACCCAGTGTCGCTATTGTGAATGAGAACATGAGTGATTTGTTAGCTTACATGCTAATTTCAGTACTCAACAGACTACTGAAGGACTTCAGCTATCTGTTCATTCAAATTATTATTAATATGCAATACATATTGTACTGATCATGTGCACTGCTAGATAACATTGTGTGCTATCTGTAAGTGGTGTGTGTGTAGGTTATAGTTTTAGCTTTATATTGTTAAGGTAAATAATTTAAGAGTAATAAGTTATTTAATTAAACATTCGGATCGTTTTATACGTGGGCATAGATTTTTTTTTTTTAATCTAGATTAATTTCGAAATTAATCTAGATTAATGTAGATTAAAATAGCTCATTTAAATTCTGCCGAAGGCATTCAGAATATGTTTGCTACCCAAATAATAAATCTTTGAGAATGGGTTTCTCGAGTCAGGCAGCGCATTAGACCAGGGGCATATCTCCTGTTTCCAAAATGCATCACAAACTGCTTGAGAAACTGTTCTACTATGATAATTGGTGATGAAAATAAATGATGTTCAATAAGATGTACTCGTGTTTACTAACTATTTGTTCAGTTAAACATGAATGTTGAACTGTAGGCCTACATAAGCTCCAAACAGCGATTTCATACTTGCTTTTGATGTACATACATACAGAAAATGCTGCTTCTCAATGCCAAGTTCACAGAGCCCTGACGGTGTGTCATTGAGTATGTTTACATGGGCAACAATACTTTAATACGATTTTAATATGAATACTCTGATTAAGAGTATACCATGTAAACAGAGATTTATGACTACCTTAATGCGACTAAAGTCATAACTGAACTAAACAGAAATGGAATTAAGACATGTGGAGTATGCAGATATTAGTGGCATTACTGAAGTAAACACTGCAATCAAACTATTACCGTCATGTAGGACGCCATATTTTCTGACAAGATCCAAGACAGGCGGCTGTCAGTAAAGGACCACACACACACAAAACACGCACATACACACACCGCGAAATGTGGAAGTTTTTTTTCTTTACATTTGGTGAGCGTTATTACATTCTACAACACTCTCACCAGTCCTTACTCCTTATTTGCGTCTAATACCCCAGTTTGTCACGCCGTATGAATGAAATATTCATGAATTAAAGTGAAACTGCCGAACTGCAGCTATCGTCAGGCATCCTGCTGATTTGATTCAGAAGGGCACTTGTTTGTCAGACGGCTCACCTGTCAGGTATACATCTGCGCTAAACTATCAAGGTGAAAGTCATCATAGCTTGCGTAGAATAGACCCAGCTCCGAACCCAAATTTGAGAATAGATTAACGGTGATATTTTTTTATTGCGCGATAAAAGTCTCGCGTTAATGCAGCCATTAACGCCGATAACGGCCCAGCACTAATATATTAGTGCTGGGCCGTTATCGGCGTTAAAAACGGCTGCGTTAATGCGAGACTTATCACACGATAAAAAAATTATCGCCGTTAATCTATTCTCAAAGTTATGTTGGGAGCTGGGTCTATACTATGCAAGCTATGATGTATTAGCGCAGATGTAATCCTGGCCGAATTGCACTGTAGGTGGCGAGAATGAGTCTACGAACCTGTGTGTATTCCTACTGTGAAATTACCACCTCAAAAACGTGACATGCTAACATGGATGTGGCCACGAAGCCTCCGGGTTTCCTTCAGGGAAAATTTATTTTTAAGAAGCTTCCCAATGGAAACCAGGACAAAACTAAGGTTGTTTGCACCTTGTGCAATGCAAAATTAGTTTACTGTAGGAGTTCTTCCAGTCTCAGGTACTACCTAAACGCAAAGCATCCAGAAAAATTCTAATGCTAATGCAGAAGATGTCGGGCCAAGCACTGATGTAGTGCAGGGAAAGAGTTGTCGTCAAACTACTATGTTTGAGTGCAACCGAGGCAAGACAGTCAGCACAGCTCTATCAGCCAAGTTAACTAATCTCCTTGCTCAGTGGATTGCCACCTGCTGCCATTCCATCAGCATGGTTGAAGATGATGGGCTCGAGCTTGTTCTCCAGGCGGACATAGGTGACCCATCTTACAAACTACCTGCGAGGCGAACTATCATGAGAATACATGACCAGCATGCCGCAGAGAAAGCCGCAAAAGACAAGACGATGGTAGAGGCGAGGTGTGTAGCACTGACTGGGGACCATTGGACATCTGTCAACAATGATAACTACCTCGGTGTTACTGTACACATCATTGATTTCAGCTTGGAACTTCACTCCTTCGCTTAAGGTAGGCTACGTTATATAATTTTAAATGACATAATTTAATTACTTAGCTTATTGATTATCACGAATTACCACCACATTATGTTTGCTTCTTGATGATTGCTAGTTGTTTACTACTAGTAGTGAACTTACTCTGTTCTACTTTGTCTGCTCGTTAGGTGTGATGAAAACAGAGGAGTGTCACTTTGCAGACGCATGTGCCAGGCAGTTTCTCGATGTCGCTTATCAGTGGGGGATAGCTGACAAAATCAGCACTATTGGAACAGACAGCCCTCCTAATATGATGGCAGCAGGGAGGATACTGCCATTCGAGCATTTGCCCTGTGTTGCGCATGTTGTACAGAGAGCTATTGTAATGTCACTTCGGAAAGGTGGTTTTGATGGTGCACTGGCCAAGTGTTGTAAAGTTGTCGGACATTTCAAACACAGTCCGGCCAACTCGGATGAGCTAAATGTCCAGCAAGCCTCCCTTGGACAAGTTCAGGAGTCACTCGTGCAAGATGTTCCAACACGGTGGAATTCCACCCTTGAGATGATCAAGCGTGTGAGGCGCAACAGAGACGCACTGCACACAACGCTCTCAGCAGAAGCACAATCTTGCCCTCCCAACAAATGCTGAATATGAGAAGTTGGCAAATCTAGAGAAACTGCTGGAGCCATGCAGGTATGGTCTACAAAGATAGTGTGTTAATGAATTGGCATACAAGTTCTTTTGAAGGTCACTTTCTATTTAAGAAACATGTGCCCTTAAATGTAAATTGATTAAAACTTTAAAAATGTGTTATCTCAATTAAATGAATCAGTCATTAATTATTTATTGGTCTCTCTCTCTCTCTCTCTCTCTGTGCGTGTGTGTGTGTGTGTGCGTGAAAGAGAGAGGGAGTGTGTGTATAACCACAGCTGTGTGTGCGTGTGAGTGTGTGTGTGTGTGTGTGTGTGTGCGTGCTCCCACGCGCAAACATGTTGCACTAAACAAACTAATTTAACCACCTTCACCCGTCGTAACTGCCGTCAAAAACGCAGAAGAAGCCTAATGTTAAACAGTTCAGGTTATGTGTTTAATTGCAACGTTGAAAACCGTGGTTAAGGACGCTATAAGAAGCGGCAAGATTTGCAACCGCAGATGGAACTACAACTCAAAGTGTGCTTTCCCTAAAGGAAATCATACAGCTGCTAACTTAACACATTTTGAACAATATACCCGTCTGCTCTCTGATCAGGAATGGATGTGTTTTCAGGCACAAGAAAAAAGTTCAGGGAAACCCTGGACGTGAAATTATTGAGCGATAAACAAGTCATACTCTTTACCGGTAACGATCCGCGTCATAAGACAAAATTAATAACCATCCTATGTGGAGTATATTATAAGAATGGAGCCTTCACAATAGTGCACAGAGACGGAAGGCCATTGGGCTTACCCTTGTTGAAATATACAGCAAGAATTCTGAGAAAATTCCTTCTTTGTGGAACATTCCAACTCTTATCTGACCAGCACATACACACTGAATGGATAGATCATCAGTTGCGCTACATACGGAAAATTATTCAACCAACGCTTAACAGAGCGACAAAATCCAGCAAAGTGAGAGAATCTATAGAGGTGAGCCAAAATGAGCTAGTCTATCTCTGGAAACACCGTAGAGGTAAAGCCATTGACATCATCCTAAATAATAGTACTCACCCGATTCCTCCTCCTGCCATAAGTGATGTGTCTAAGGTATATGAATACTATTCTAAGAAGTGTGGGCCCAGGCAGCGGCATTACCAGCACGGCAGCCCCCCATGGTGTGAAACAAGGTGTAAATTATTATACACAGACAATCCACAAATATTTAACAAGAGCTTTTATTTGTAAACAATATTATTTCTTTTTATGCAGTCTCATAACTGTTTAATGTATACACTATGTTTCAAAGTGTTGAACAAATGGGTGCAAGATCAGTCCACAGTGGTACAGTGCTAGCCCTTATTACTTTTGTTTGCAGTGGTGGGTTATTGTCTTTGCAGTGGTGCAAAGTCTTGAAACACAAACAATGGAAGACGAACAGGACGATGACCAGATGAGGAATCAGGATGGGTAGAGTACCTGATCTGACTGTGACAGCTTTGAACTTAAAAAGGTGTATTCAGTAGTTCACTATAGATCTTCGTAGTCAACTAAAGAGATTCAAGTCAATTTAATTAATGGCCAAGCTTTACTGTTTTTAGATAAACTGAGAATCAAATTTTTCTACTTAAAATAAAGATCACTGTTATACCATCATTCTGAATAATCTCTCTATTTCTAATTATATTATCAAGTATTTCCATCGAAATAAAGCCAGTTTGAATGAACAATTTAGTAACGAAGTTGTTTTTACTGTAATTTAACTTTTTAAACTTAAACTTTTTACACACCATATTGTTATTTCTGCTGTAAAGACTGATAAAGCCTTTTACTAAATCTCTTACACTGATTTTCAAATCTTCATCTGTTTTGTGAACAGCAGTGTGTAGTGAAGGAGTCTTTGATAAAATGAAAGTTCTAAATAATAGCTTTTATTTGCAATATTTTTACATTATAAGTACATGTGAATTGTAATAAATGATTACAATTATTTATTATTTCGAATTTTCTTTTTAATAAGATGTAAGAATCAATGTTAGTGATATTGTAAAAACAATAACATATATAACAACTGATCATAGTAGAACAGCAGATCTCCATGCTGAAAATACAGATTTGAATCACAAGAGTACACAACCTTTTAAACGACATTCAATAATAAAACAGTAAAGTACCACAGATGTACTTTGAAGATCTGTCTCTTTTTGTCTTTATTTATTTTGTAAAACAGTGAAACACAAATAAATCTCTTTTACTCTCATATAAATCGTGTACAGTGTGTTTTATCACATAACAATGTTATCCTGAATGAGCAGTTATACAAAGCAAAACCATTCTTTAACAGAAAAGTTATTACATTTACCATATCTGTCAACAAAAATGGTGCTTACAGTGTATTACGCTTGATGGAAATGTCTAAACTATTAGCACAACGTTTTAACGCTGTTTATTTCCAAGTGAAAGTGAAACTGAAAGCAACACTTTTCCGCTACCGACATCAACCAGCAGATGGCGCTCGAACACCACAGAAACTCAAATCCATTTATTATGTGCCACACATTTTGCCATTTCCCTTGATTCAGATATACCTCAAATATTCTCCAGTGCATTTATGATCTTCTAAGACTACGACACAGTTATTTAAAATGGTAAATTAACTTAGGTGACACATACACACATTCTCTGTTCTAATCTAATATATATACGCACACACACACACAATATATTAGGAATTAAAATGTGTGTGTGTGTGTTAGGGTTTGGTTTACATAGTTATACACACACACATACACACACATACACACACACACACAAACACGTTTGTGTAATGTTTCAATACAATGGAATAGACAAGGGACAATAACCGTTTTCAATGTATACCGCGGTTTGGAAAAGTCCAAAAGTTTCTGCTATATTGTGTATGTAAGTTTTTTTTTTTGTTTGTTTATTAGGTTTTTTTAGGGCAACAGTATCTCCAGCAGAAAAGATATCCAAAGATGTCATTTTAAAATGTGAGAATGTTTCTCAAAATAAAATATATTGTGCTCAAAAGGGAAAAGGTTTTGTTTTTTACCCAGACATTTAAAGAGAATATATTTTAGAGCAGTAATCACAATATTGAGAAACTGATTTTTTCATCCAAGGTAATCATACCGTCAGAATCTTATACCGGCCCATGTCTACAATGGAAAACACAGGAGAAATTGTATTAGCCTCGACCAACAGGTCAATAAAACAGAACTAGCAGTAATTTGGGAAAGCTTGCATTTGACTATTACCACCAAGTCACCAATGGTTTAGAACAATAACTTTCTAACGAGACCATTCATATATCCACAGCAAAACATATGCAATTTAGAAACATTAACACTCACTCCAGCCATTAAGAGTTCAGATCAGTATTCATGTAAGAACAACAAGTTGCTAACGAGACTATTCATACCTCCATCACCCAGCAACATTAGCTAATTAATAACATTAACACCCACTCCGGCCAACAATTGAGAGTTTAGATCAGTATTCATGTAAGAACAAATTATGTTTCAATAAATTTTGTATGTACAGTATATTTGTATATTATTGAAATATATTTAGTACTGACATGTAACAATATAAGAATAATATATATTAAAAATACATTCAACATCTAAACTGGCAGCTTACATACAAAGCACTTCACTTTAAAATACTTAACCTAAAATGGCAAATAACTCAGGAAACATTTGTTTCCAATTCTTCAAGAGTCCAGGTCCACTCGAGAGGTCTCCATGACCTCTGACCTGGCTGGGTAGATCCTGAGGAAAATCATTCGCCATACAGAAAAACAATCACACACATATTACTCCAGATTTACTCTAAAGAGGGATGACACCATGGTCATCATATGATCTAGGCCCTTAAACATTTAACTTTATTAATAATCATAAGACATAATAAAGGATATGTGTTCCTCCATCGTGGAGCAGACATCTATCAGAAAATCAAATATTCTATTTTATTTATTGTATCTATAGCCAAACTAAGTATAAATCTACTCTAAAATGTGTTGCAAGTCTCTTTTTTGTTTTATATTTATTTGGTGAAATGCAAGACCCTAACACATACTCTTATAATTATATTCTTCATCAGGAATCACTATCCACTGTAAGATGTTCATATCTTCATCATGCTCTCTCAGGAGGCTTCAACAACACAATCTTACAAAGCAAATGAATAAACAATTTTATGGTCGAGCTTTTTATCTTTGCACTTAATTGTTGTCTTATTTAAAACACACACACAACCCTATTATATATAAAATATTTATTTACTTTAGGTTTTATCTTTGAATGGAAACTAAACAACTGACTGTCATTTAACTTTATTTTATCCTTGTACCGTCCTTTATGTTTTGTTGTTGTTGTTTTTTCTGTTTCATATGTTTGTTTTCACATAAATTGTGTATTTTAAATAGATTTTCCTTGTATGTGTACTGTTTCAAACTTTAACACACCCTGTGTCTGAGTGGTGAAATGTAAAACTACTCAAAGTCAAAACAAACACAATATATATTTTAAATATACTGAAACACATGCCTAAATAGGTTGTTGTATCTGTGTTTTACAGTTGTTTCTGCCCCTGTTGGGCCATTAACACCTGGGGATGGGCAGACTAGGCTGCTGTTGGATGCTGCGTCCTGATAGGCCGTTGACCTGCTTCCAGCTCAGGTTAAAGAGGCCCGTCTCACCTCAGTCGTTGTACAGTTGTGTCACTTTCAGCTACAACTTGTTGCTTTTGACCAGTGGACAGAACTCACTTTTCAACATCAGAAATGGCTTCTGAAAAGTAAGTAGATTTAGTCAGTGTGCCTTATGCAGCAGTCCTGTTAAACTCCGTTTATCTTGCATCATTTTGTCAGTGAGGTTAGCTAAGTTTGTAGAAGTCAAGACCAGAGTCTTTATCATTAAATTTAGAAAACCTCTGAAGTGGACCGATGTTTCTGAGAGGAGAGCACAGTTTGTATACTAATTGTGTTGTTATTTGATATTAACTTGAAATCCTAATGGCAGGAAAAATCTTAGTTTAAGAAATAATTGAGACAATTTTAATATTCTCTCATGATAATTGTCATATTATTAAATACGCTTTTTAAATATGGTTAGTAACAGTGTTTTTTAATAGGAAATTAAGTTTAGTCTTAAAACTCTAATCAAAATGTCCTGCAGACTTTGCTGTGTGTGTTTGTGTGCTCGTTCCTTTGTTCCTGTACCTGAAGTTGGGGGTGAGGTGTGGTGGACCCCAAACCTTCACAAAGCTGCTCTTGGTCTCTTCATTGTATAACATGTTGGTTTTATTATCCACACAGATCCTTCCACAGCAGCATGTTTTTCCTCTGCCCTGTGTGCAAAAAGGCTCCTCACTCTCTTCCTGGGCATCTCAGGAAAGTGTGTATGAGGAACAGCACAGAGGCAGACATCCAGGCAGTCGTCATAGAGGCCAAGAAGGAGTTGTCCGAATTCTGTCACAGAGGACGTTTCTGGGAGTTTGGAAAAATTTGTGACATATTGGACTCTACTAATCCTCTGGCCAGGTTTGTAACTTCTCTGATTTGATGTATTTGGCTTCAAATCAAACATCTACACATTAATAAATCTGCATTTTTGGTATTTTTTATTTGACCTTATTTTCTGTTCTTTGTTTTAGGATGATTGCGGAGATGCAGTCAAGGGGGTTTGTCATTAATAACTTACCTTCACTCCTCCCGGAACCAGCTCAATCGACTACATCTTCTGTGTCTCAAAGCTCTGGAGAAGGTGCAGAAGGTCCAGTTGAGCCTCCAAATGAGCCCTTATCTGACGAGAGCTCTGGAGAGTACTATCAGAGGTACAGTTTCACATCGGCATTCCCAAAAATAAATGTACACTGTGGATATGATTTCTCTTTAATGTACACAGTCGTTTTGATCACCTGCTGTTTATTGTTTTTATTTCAGCACTGTTGGACCGAAGTGGACCTCTTCCGTGAGGGTGGAAATGGTCAAAAAAGGCTTTTACAATAAGCACTCCATTGACCACCCCCTTCTAGCAGGATTTAATAAGGACCTGCACATTGACCTAGGACATAAAAACAGCAAACAAGTAGTAAGTTAATTAAATGAGTGAGGGTATACATGCAAAAAAAATGTACATGCAGGTCTTGTTTTATGCAGGAGAGTTTATTTAATTGTGAAATGTGTCATTTCAGGTGGAAACAGTGTCCAGGTTCTTACATTACATGGACCCCACTGAGCCAAACTTGATGTTTGTTCGTCAGGTGGAGAAAGTGCGAGAGTACTTTAACATCTTGTCAGATACAAAGCTCTCAAAATGGACAGTGTTCAACTACTGGAAGAGTCTCAAGAGGTCTGTAATGTGGAACAACCACAAGTTTGCCATGTACGTGTTAACTAATAATGTCAGCTGTGCTGTGTTCTGACTGTAACAACCTAATTTTGATCTCTTTTCAAGGTTCATGAAATACATTATTACCTCCACAGACATTCGTCACAACAATCCACCTCTGTTCCAGGACTGTGAGAGTTTTTTGGATGTGCTGTATGAAATAGAGAGTGCTATGTCCAAAAAAGTGAGCATGGAGGTCACAGGGAAAAAATCAGAGCTTGGGAATGGCAAAGAAATTTTGCCATTGGACTGCCTTGCTGTTTTGGAGGCTGCATTCAAAGATTTCCAGGCCGTGATGTGTAAAATGCAGGATCCAGGAGCCATCACAGGGGACTGTTTGACTAAAAATGAACGGCTGCTCGTCCTGTACTACCTGGAGGCTATTATCATGCTGAAGCTACTTCAGCGACCTAGTGTAGTGACACAGATGACTGTAAGTGTTTGTTTTTCCCTCCCTTCTCTTCTTTCGTCCTATGCTTCATCAATGTGCAAAACTGTCTGTTTGCAGGTTGAGGATTGGGAGGGGAGAAGCCGGATAGAGAATGGTGTCTGTGTTGCAGTGAAGGAGCACAAAGTACCGTTGTCACACGAACAGGAACTTGTAAGTTTATATCGTACTTTAAATCATAACAGCAATAAATATATTGTGGTAAAGTCATACTTATTTTTGACCCTTTCTCTAACTAGTGGTTTGACTTGTACTTCAATGAGGTGCGGCCAGTAATGCTGCAAGAAAACCGCACCGGCGACGATGTGGCAGTTGATTCATTTTTTGTGTCAAGTAGTGGGAGATCGATTTATAACCCCTCTAATGACTTAAAAAGACTACACGACAAGTAAGCAACATTACACCTGTCTTTAACTCTACATGTTCATCCGTCCAATTTTTGCATTCTTACGATGCCTTGTGTTTCAGATACAGTCTCCCTAGTGTGACCTTTGGCGATGCCCAGAGAGCATTTGAGGCAGCAGCACAAAACCTGAAGTCAGAAGTGGAGAGAAATGTGTTGGAACGGCTGTTTGGGCACATGCCAGAAACAGCTGAAAGGAACAACATGAGGAGAACATCTTCAGATGCATTTCTGGCTCTAAGTGTGCTAGATCAGCTTGCTGGAAAAACACGGTAAGAATCTAACAACAATGATCCTTATTCTTAAATTTGCAACCCATAGCCTTGTCTTTCCTTCCTTTAATATTTATTTTTTGTGATCTTATAGACAAAGGTCCAGTAGAGCTTCCAGCCAAGAGACAAGGGTGGACGAAGAGACAGCCTACAAAACTCTTGAGCAGTTCTGTCCAGTGACTCTGGAGGGGCCTCCTCCAAAAAGGGCACGCAGGAATGAGCTGTGTGGCTCAGAACATGAGAGGCACTGCTATGACCGCTGGCGTAGTGAGCAGCTCAAGCTGCGTGAACAGCATGCTCTTGGTGAGTATACAGATGATTAATGACACAAACAGTGAAATTGAGTGAGAATAGCCAAATACTGATGTGTTTTGTGTTTCTAGAACATTTTGCTGGACAGCAGCCATCAGAGTCCAAAATAAACCGCTGGATGGACAAACAAGGGTGGACGTCAAATGTCCCACAGGCTTCAGTGGTTCTGAAGCAGTGGAAGCCTGTTGCCAGGTTGGACTCGGTCATCGACAGCAGCTTTGTGCATAAAATGATTTTGTCTCAACGCTGGAAAGGACTGACTGTCAGACCCGTCCCTGACAAGGGTGATGGTGTTTTCACCAAAAAACCCTTTCAAATTGGGGAGGTTGTCTGTGAATACCACGGCCAGCTGGTTAGCCATGAAGATGGGATGGCAATTGTTTCGACCAGCGGCATTAGTCCTGGACATTTGTTTTTTTATAAGAACAAGCAACATGAAGCCATGTGCATTGACGCACATGAAGAAAGTTGCCAGTGCCATCCCATGAAGTTCAATTACGGACGCCTGATACGTCACTCCAGCAAAAGAGCCAATATCCGGCCCAGGCTGTATGTCCTTAATGATAGAGACATCATTCTCTTCATTGCTACAAAAGACATTTTGAGTGATGAGGAGTTACTCTATAATTATGGCTCAAAGAGGAGATCTTTTGCCGGGAAAGGGCTGGAATTGGACTGGATGTGAAAGAACATCTTTCCATCCCCCATTCTCACTCACTTCTAACATGTCAAACTCCAAGTTTCCACCTGTGGCCATATTCTCTCCTCTCTCTCTAGACTCTGGACAACCATCACTGCTCTTCTCACCCTGAAGGATTCTTCCTGCAATGTCAAGCACCAACACTTCTCTCTAAATAGAGACTTGGTTGTAATAGGCTGAATAAGTGGGTCTTACAAACCATTCACCTTTACTTCCAGAGAAATGTATTTTCTCTTACTGACTTGTCTTTTTTTCTCATAAGCTTCCTTTATGCAATAGTGAGAGTGTGAGTAGGGTATTCAATATTTTCTACTCTCTCTCTGGATTCTTTGCAACACATGTGGAATTACAGCCTGGTAAGTATGCTGAAGCTGCCCGTAACCCTCCCTCCCACGAACCCTTAATTTCAACAACAAGAAAAGCCATGGACCTCACTGCCGAGAATTAACCAGGCATGTTAATTCTTCAAGCAAGCTATAGTATATTCATCCTAGGATTCACCGCCATTTTTAATTTAAGACATTACCTATGTTGTCTCTATGTTGTTTGATTAATGTTCAGATTTTGTTCATTTGTTTGCACTTGTATGTACTGGAAGTTGTTTATTTTCTTTAGTTTAGTTATTATTTGATATTACTATTATATATAGTCTTCCACTGTACTGTTATTTTCTCAATCTTATTCAAAAGTTGCAGAAATGACCCAGTGTCACAGAGTTCTGTTTCAGTGGATTCATATTATGCTTTTTAAACTAAATAAAGGTGCAAACACAGACACAGTGTTTAGGATATATTTAACAATCATTCAAACTATTTATTTCATTTAAAAACGAGTAATCCTTTAAAAGAAAAAAACACTTCATTATATAAAACATAAAAAGATTTGCAACACTTTTTTCCCTTCACCTGAAAAGTGTGTGATAGTTTAAATAAATAAGAAAAAAGGTAAAATGACAGGGAAAAAACAACTCAATGATCAAATTTCAATTTTTCCATGTGATCAGCCGAGGACAAGAAAGAAGGAATCCACAAATATCCACAATATCCTGGAAAAAACACTGAAATAACAGGCTCTGTATGAGAGCTGCTCTTTGAAGAGAATAAGGCAGCTAGCCTAATTCAAAAGAGATAATATACAGTCAAATACAATAAGAATTTATTTTAGCAAAAGAGAAAAAAAAGTCAATATATTTTGGACAAAATTCAGTGTAAAATGTAAGACATTATTTATAAAGACAGACAGGCCTACAGAATTATTTTTACAGTGTATGAACATGAATGGCAGCCGTTGTTTTTGATCTAACAGCAGCAAAACTGCATGCTGAGTTTGCGTCAGGATGATGATGATGATACATTTTTTTTTTTCCTTTTTCAAAACAGTTTAGAACAAAACAGCAATAAAAACAAGCAAACACACAATCAGACATTTTTAAAGGAACATGGAAACAAAAAAGACATACAAGTGTCAAAGGTAACCGAATACAATCTTATTTACATTTATATTTATTGTTAATAAAATGTTGCTATATAAAATTTTGTTAAGGGTTTTCGTGTCAAAGATCAACAGGCTCCAAACATATAAAATAAAAGCACCACAATGAAATTAAAACAATACTTTTCTTCTCAACCATTTACCCCAGTATGCAGACATTTTATAGTCTTGTTGTCTTAAGGTAAATGTCAGTACTTCCATGTCATACACCTCTTTAACAATATCATACCATTCGCCTACAGATGGAGGATCTTTCTTGAGCCATTTCTTTGTAATGGCCTTTTTGCTAGTTGTTAGTAGTGTGTTAGGAAGATACACATCATTTTTTGGTATTTCTGCAGAGTAAATTCCCAGGTACATAGTTTTAAAATTACATTCCAGATTCAATCGCATTATTACATTTATCTCTTTATTTAAATCTTGCCAATAGGTGTGTATAATATTACAGTGCCAAAATATGTGGAAATGATCTGCCAATACATTTCCACATTTTCTCCAGCATTCACCATTTTTTGATCTCTAGTTTGAAAGTATTTTATTTCAGGTGTTATAAAGAACCTGATTACATTTTTCCAAATAAATTCCCTTCATGAATCTGAATTGTGACCATCTGTGTTTCCCAAATAGTTAACCATTCCTCATTTGTTATTATTATATTGGCTTCCCTTTCCCATTTCTGCTTTATATACATTGGTGAGTGTTGGGGAACAATAGTCTGTTACGGAGGGGGAAGAGAGGGAAGAAGGGGGAAGAGAGGGAGGAGAGGAAAAAAGAGAAGAAAAGGAGGGAAAAAGAGAAAGAAGAGAAGAAAAATGGGCGGAAGAGGAAAATATTTTTTATTTAGTTTTTAATAATTTATTTACAGGTAAAAAAGTCACTCTGTACTATTAACATTTGATTAATACTACATATTTTATTAGCTTTTTTATTATAAATATATTTGCTTTTAAGTACATTTCTGCTAAGTATTTTGCTAAGTATAGAGAAACTACAAACTAGTTTCTTTATTGAAACATTATTTTCTGGACTATTTCATTTTGTGCCCATTTAATTTTTTGAATTATACTATAGCAAAACACAACCAACTAAAGAAACAAGCAGAGAAACAGTTTATTTAAAATTAGTCATAGCCAATTATTAACATTTACAATATAATAGCTCAACAGCAGTGCAAACAAGTGCAAAAGAAGAGAAAATAATTACACACATAAATAAATAAAGCAGTCTACATAAATAAATGTTTCTTGGAATAAATAAAAATAATACAAAATGTGCAAATAAACAAATGATAAAAACAAATAAATTAGAAATTTACATTTTTTTAAATTATAATTTAAAGTAAAAAACAACAACAAGTAAAACAAAAGACCCCTGAAAATATTTAAATGTCAATATTAAAAATAAACACTTCAGGAAGTGCCCAGGTCTTCTGGAACATTTTTATTATTTTTCTCCTTTTTTAATTCTTTCCAACCACTGCTTCTTCGGCAAGGCCTCTACAGAGTCCAGTCTCCGCTGTTCTAAACTGCCCACATTTCTTACATGTATTATACTGTACTTTGCGGGTCAGTTTACGAACGGGAGCAACAGCAGTACCAGGTGTGGATGGAATGGCAGGAGGGGCAGAAGGGAGGCCAAACCCAAAAGCCGGTGAAGCAGAAGCCATCATAGACCCGTGTGAGGCCACTGGCATCAGCATGACCAGTTGAGTCCCTGGTGGTGGAGCAGGAATAAGTTGCCGTTGGGCTTGCTGCATCTGAGCAGGTGGCAAAGCTGGTGGGTCTGACAAAATGGTCCTTTTTCTTTTTAGTTTAGCCTGGCCCACAGTGCTACTGGCCAAGTGGTACTGGTTAGCCGGGCCTTGCTGAGGTGGTGGAGATGGGGGGGCGCACATTGGCAGGCAATAGGGGGTCAGCCACCACAGACAAGCGGCTTGGAAGTTGCAATCACAACTGCAGTGTCCTGCTGTTTAACTTTTTTATTATGCCACTGTACCAGGGTGGTGTGACTCACATCCACCAGTTGAAGGTTAGTCTGCTTCATCACTATAGCATTGGCCAGAATGCTGCACCTGATTTTTCTGTAGTCTGCCAGGATGGGATCCCATCTCGACACTGTGCCGGTCCCCTTCTTTTTGGGTGTTCTATGTATGGCACAGAGCCTGACAAAAAATAGTCTCAACCAAGCGACAGCAATCTGGCCACTGTGCAAGTGGAGCAGAGGTGGTCAGGGCATGCCTCTTCAAACTCTCCACTCCTGGGGTAAACTCCTGCCTCTTCTTTGGGGACCTAAACCTCCCTGTGTCCAGCTTTGCTTGATGCCTGGCTGCAAACACCACCCTCTGCTTGTCATAGTCCAGCAGGTTCTGCCAAAGAGCAACAATATTGCTCACCTAAGCAGAAAAAGCAGATAATACATGCTAATGAGAAAGCAAAATGTGCAAAAGGTTAGCAAGTATGACAAGTTAAAGAGTGAACAAAGAGTGGGTTTATATTCCTTACCTGCTAGTTGGTGAGGACAAGGGAGGGCTGATTCCTCAGGTCCACAAGATACTCTGCCAGGCTGTCCACTCTGTCCATACCTGGTACACCTGAGCCATCCACAGCCTAAAAAAATTTAAATAATAATTATAATACACACACACATAACAAACATAGGCACAAAACATAGATTGTAGATGCGTAAACATAGATAGGTTACAAGATATTTACATACACCAGACTCAGATGTCGATGTGCTTTGCTGCAACATGGAGGCAGCAACCAGGGTGGCAGAGGCATCAGGCTGGGTGGAGGGTTCAGTAGGTTGGGTGGAGTGGGCAACAGGCTGGGAGGAGGCATCAGAGAAGATGGTGATTGCAGCAGGTTGGGAGGAGGAAGCATGCTGGATGGAGGAGGCAGGGGGTTGGGTGGAGCGTGCAGCAGCATCCAGGGCAGTGGAGACAGCAGACTGGGTGGAGGCAGAAGCAGGATAGGCAGTGGAGGCAACAGCCAGGGCGGTGGAGACAGCAGACTGGGTGGAGACAGTAGCAGGATAGTCAGTGGAGGCAGCAGCCAGGCCGGTAAAAACAGCAGAGGAGGTGGCAGTCAGAGTGGTGGAGGCTGGAGGGTGGATGGAGGAGGTCGCAGCCAGGTCGGTGAAGGCTGGAGGATGGATAGAGGAGGTAGTTGCCAGGGTGGTGGAGGCTGGAGGATGGATAGAGGAGTTAGTTGCCAGGGCAGTGGAGGCAGCTGGGTGGATGGAAGAGACAGCAGCTGGGGTCATGGCAATGGGCTCAGAGGTGGGCAGGAAGTGGGAGGAGATGGAGAAGTTTGGGTCATCGGAGAGACTTGGCACAGTTATATCATATACTTCATCCTCCCCGAAGCCCTCATCTTCTTCCCCACCTTCATCCACATCCTCCAACATTTCCTGAGTCTGGGTTTAATGCCATGGGCTGTCCAGTCTGACTCAGGAGGTAGTCAACACCAAGCAGCTCTCCTACAAATGGAGAACAAAAAGACACAGACATTTATGACTTATCATATTTAAAGCATTCCATAATAATACTACAAAGACTTTCAATAATATCTAGACTTCTGTATTTGCCACTCACCACATGGTTGGCTTTGGTGATGCAAATAATAAAAAAAATAAATAAATAACAGTGAACACCCCCAAACCAAAAGTATTATGCACATAAGTGTATGACATACCGGTGTATTGGGCAGGAGGCCTGAATGTTGGTATAAAAGCCCGACCAAACACCTTCAGGCTGTTGGTGTTGACAGAGTGGGCCATATGCCAGGAGTATGTGAGAAGGGATGCTGGCTTGCTGGTCACAGCCGCAGTCCCTTGATCCTGGTTCCACCTGTTCAGGCCTTCCAGGAGGTATAGTTGAAAATTCAGTGCATTGGCACTGGTTCCTAGCAGAAAAAAGCAAATTAATAAAAAGGCACAATTTTCTACATTTTAAAAATTATTTAGAAGGTCACACATGTGAAATACCAACCTGGAATGAACCTGTTCAGGTGGCAGTGAAAAGACTCCAGGGATGTGGACCGTCTAGCACACCGATACTTTGTCAGAATGACCCCAGACTTTGTGGTGGTGCCTACCTCTATATAGAGTGGCACTCCAGGCTGCATGGATGCTGGATGCATTTGATATGACGTTTTTGAACACGCCAGATGTGCTCCATGTGCACCTCATCCATTAAGGGCACACCCATAAGGTCCCTCCCATTTGCTTCCCCGAGTTCCTGCAGCAGCCTCTCAATCAGGCATATGGTGTCTTTCTCGCCACGTGTCCTCCTGCGGCAGTAACGGCTAAGATCCTTTTTGGTGATGCTTCTGTCCACCATGTCATCACTTATAGATGGCACACCCTCCTGCATCAGCTGTTTTTTTTTTGCCTGCCGCAACAGGCTGAGATCTCCTGCATCCCACTCAAAGATACAGGCAGACAGGCATCCGATAAAGGTGAGGTATAGGGAATGGGCATCAGTGGTGCAGCCCACAGCCAGCTGCCTCATAAAATGCCAGATGTCCAGCCTTATGTGAAGATCTGGCCATTCTCCAAACTTATTTTGCAACTTACTGGTCACTCCCTCATTTATGCAGCAGCCACATTCCACATAGAGCAGCATTGGGGGTGGAACAGCTGCCTGGCGGTACCGCTCCATGACACCAGCCACCATTCTGTCCAGCCCTGGCCTCTCTTGCACTGTCAGGACACTGCTCAGAATCTGGCCAATCTCATTGCTAATGGAGGTCAACCAGAGCGCTGTCCCCCGTCCATGACCAGCCAGCTTCTTTGTGATCTGGAATTTATAAATGTAGCAAAGCATTTATGTTCGAATTTTATCACAGCCAACAATTCAAAACATTCAAGCCTAACACAGAGTCAGTGATGCATTACCTGTTTGGTAGAATCCATCTTTAATATAGTCCCAAAGATGGATGTGATGCTGGCCTTAATGTGGTCTAGCCTGGAGAGGATGTCCCTGCCATACACTGAGAGTAGCCAACGACTGGTGGGGATGTCGATGGGCTCTGGAGGCACCTGGCAGGCCACAGGAAAAAGGCTGGGTCGATCAACAAAGTCAGCACACTCTCCAAGATAATGTGCCAACCTCTTCAGCCATTCCTCCCCATGGTTTTCTCTCAGCTGCTTCACCAGTCGAGCCGGACTGTTGCCCAATGTCCTGTCCCAAAGCAACCCTATGACACGGATGTCACAGGCATACCTGAAATGCGCATTGTCGCTGTAATCAATTGCAGGTAATTATTGGAGGGTCAGTGGTTTGGGTCTACATAACTACCACATTTTCTACTCTGCTATACTTACTTGCGGGTCAGAATCAGCCTGAACATTTTCTGGTGTGGCAGGTCAAGTTGGTCGCGGACAATCTGACTTGTTGACAGATAGTTCAGAGAACACACAGTGCACCTGAGTGTCTCAGTCAACATCAGGTAGTATCTGTCAATGTCCAGGACCTTTCGAGCCCTCTTGTGGACACCATAACCTGTCAGATTCTTGCCACAAGTTGGGCAGGAGAACCTCACCTTCCACAGGTGGTAGGGCATCCACACCATTAACCTGCAGGACTATGCTAGAAACATTCTGAAGCTAGTGGTATGTACATCCTGTCAAAAACATACTAAAGGGTTTTAAGCAAGCATTAATTACACAGAAAATATTCACCATTGACAAACTTAGAGGGGGCCTTAGGAAAGACCATGGCACTGAAGCCTCAGACTGTGCACCAGTGGTGCCAGGAGCAGTGTTTGAAGCCTCAGACTGTGGGCCAATGATGCCATGAGCTGTGTCTGAAGCCTCAGACTGTGGGCCAGTGGCGCCAGAAGCTGTGTCTGAAGCCTCAGACTGTGGGCCAGTGGTGCCAGAAGCTGTGCCTGAAGCCTCAGACTGTGGTGGTGCAGCGGGAGACTGGGTGTAAGTGGCAGGCTGCAAAAAAAAAAAAAAAAGATGTAGTGAAAAAGCATAACAGCACTAATAAAAATATATATTTGTTGCATTATCATTAAAGTCTTTTTTAGTATATCACCTTAGTGGTGTGAAATCCACAATTGCAGGTCCTGGATTCCCCAAAGAGGGTGGTCTGTCCGCGGGCATGCATGGGACATTTCTCAATCTGAAAAGATAGATTTGAAAGATCTGAGGATTCTTTCTAACCTCTGTGTTTTGCTTCGAATACTTTAATTAATCATATCATTATTTAGAAACATTCTTCATGTAATTTAATCACATATTTATTGTTTTTGACATTGTGTACTTATTTTTCTATTCCATGGTTATTTATTTTCATGATTAGGAGATAAGAGTTTTTAACGTCAAAGCACTGATATTGTTTGCACCATTGCCAACCAATCTGCATACTACATATAATGTCATGAAGTATAAGTAATTTTGCCTTACCTTCTGATAAATGTCATACCACTTCCTCCGTCTTGGAGCTGGTCGATTGCCTGCTCCAGAAGGCCAAACACCAGAGCTGGCAAAGACTCTCAACCTGGCCATCCACTCCCCATCACCCATGGCCTTGTGGCTTTTTGGCTTAGTGCTCATCTGAACATAAAATGTAAATAAAACTTAACAAGTGCATTAATTACAATACTGTAGCCTGTTGCCTGAAACAAGCGAAAGAAAGATCACATTTCCCAGGTAATTTCTCTGCTATGGTAAAGGGATAGTACTAAAAACATATTAATTAATAGAAACATGAAATAATTAATAGATTAATAGAAACACCCGTTTGCACTGGCTGCCGGTTGCTGCCCGCATCAAATACAAAGCTCTGATGTTTGCTTACAAAGCGACCTCTGGCTTTGCTCCTTCGTATCTGCTCTCACTTCTGCAGATATATGTGCCCTCCAGAAACTTGCGTTCTGTGAATGAACGTCGCCTCGTTGTTCCATCCCAAAGAGGGAAGAAATCACTTTCCCGAACTCTCACATTCAATCTGCCCAGTTGGTGGAATGAACTCCCTAACTACATCAGAACAGCAGAGTCACTTGCTGTCTTCAAGAAACGACTAAAAACGCAACTGTTTAGTCTCCACTTTCCTTCCTAATCTGCAACTGCCTCTCTGGCTATACCACTAACTGTGCCCTCTCTCTCTCTCTCTCTCTCTCTCTCTCTCTCTCTCTCTCTCTCTCTCTCTCTCTCTCTCTCTCTCTCTCTCAAAAAAAAAAAAAATGTACTAATGCTTTGCTTCTTAGACTTTACACACCTGAAACTTGTCTATAGCACTTGTTCACTGCTGCTCTTATAGGTGTGTAAATTGCTTCCTTGTCCTCATTTGTAAGTCGCTTTGGATAAAAGCGTCTGCTAAATGACTAAATGTAAATGTAAATATATAATTAATTATGGTGGCTTGAAAAGCCAGCATACTGTTATCTATCTTAAACTTCTTCTTCTTCTTCTTCTTCTTCTTCTTCTTCTTCTTCTGAGACTAATTTCTAAGTGTATCTCCTCCTAGGCCTTTCAAGCTACATACTTCAAACTTTCGTCAAACCTTCAAACTGGTCTGACTCGGGTTGCTATATCTTTTCTAACTGATCCAACTTTGGGTTTTCCGAAAAACGACCCAGAAAAATCCCAAAAGTCCCATTGACTTAACAATGGGTCAAACTTTGTGAGCTCATAACTCTGCATCAGACTGTCCTACAGACTTCTAACTGGACTCATTTAACTCAGTCTAGCCAGCAGCAAATAACTGATGACTTTTTAACTTACTAGCCACTCCCTAGCAACCACTTACAGCACCCTAGCAACTGTCCCATAGACTTCCATTGTAAAAGACTGTCATTGACTTAACATTGGATCAACCTTTGTGAGCTCAAAACTCTGCATCAGACTGTCCTACAGACTAGAGTTTGGCCTCATTCAACTCAGTCTAGCCCGCAGCCAATCACTGATTACCTTTAAACTTACTAGCCACTCCCTAGCAACCAATTTCAGCACCCTAGCAACTGTCCCAAAGACTGTGACTAGCTATTCTAACACATGCTAACAGTTTAAACTTCCTACTGACATGCTAATCTTGCTAGAAAGGTGCTAGCAACACGATAGTGACATGCTAGAATCATGCTAATAACATGCTAATTCATGCTAGAATCATGCTATTTCATGCTAGAAACATGCTAACATTATGCTAATTCTTGCTAGAATCATGCTAGTAACATGCTAATTCATGCTAGAAACATGCTAGTAACATGCTATTTCATGCTAGAATCATGCTAGTAACAAGGTAATTCATGCTAGAATCATGCTAACAACATGCTAATTCAAGCTAGAAACATGCTAGTAACATGCTAATTCATGCTAGAATCATGCTAGTAACATGCTAATTCATGCTAGAACCATGCTAGTAACATGCTAATTCATGCTAGAAACATGCTAGTAACATGCTAATTCATGCTGGAATCATGCTAATAACATGCTAATTCATGCTAGAATCATGCTATTTCATGCTAGAAACATGCTAACATTATGCTAATTCTTGCTAGAATCATGCTAGTAACATGCTAATTCATGCTAGAAACATGCTAGTAACATGCTATTTCATGCTAGAATCATGCTAGTAACAAGGTAATTCATGCTAGAATCATGCTAGTAACATGCTAATTCATGCTAGAATCATGCTAATTTATGCTAGCAACTGCCTAGCAACCACTCATAATACTTTAGCAACTGCCAAGCAACAACCTAGCAACGCCTTAGCAACCACTCAGAACACCCTAGCAACCACCTAGCAACACCTTAACAATGACCTAGAATACCATAGCAACCGCCTAGCAACAACTTAGCAACCACCTAGCAACACCTTAGCAACCACCTTGCAACACCTTAGCAACAACCTAGCAACACCTTAGCAAGCACTTAGAACAACCTAGCAACTGCCTACCAAGAAACATGCCAATCTATACTAGAAACATGCTAACATAAATGTACTTATCTATGCCGACTGTTTCAAACTTCATAAAAACTGCTTCAGTTATTTACACTTTAAAACGACTTCAAACTTTTAGACTCGGCTTTTCAAGCCACCATAAAGTTTGTCCTCAAACTTTAATATCTAGTTGATAATGTTATCAGATGGGTAATTATAACACGATAACACAATAGTAAACATTATAATAAACATTTAGGTTCAAAAGACAGACATTTTTATTATTCACAGTAGAATGACCGTAACACATTAGTTATAAATAACTATAATTCATATAGCTAATTATCATTTAGTAGCATTATCATTTATGGGTACACCATTGTAGTAACAGTTATAAATCATACAAACATAATAAACATTTAGCAACAAAAGGCAGGCAATTACAGCTTTTAATTTATTCTTACAATTCATTTAGCTAATGAATATTTAGCAGAAAAAGCCTATATTTTTGTGTAAACTTTATTTTGACGCGTCGAGAAACGTTTTGATAAACACATCCAAACAACTGTATATACAGTATATATGCATGTATATATAGATACAGTTAATAATTTAAAGACACGTTCGAACAAAATCAATGATTTCTGCAACTGTATCAAAAGTATGTAATGTTAAACAGTTTGCGGGGTCGTGACCTTTGACACCATGCACGTGAATTTAGGGTGACTTTTGTTAAAGTTCTTGTCATAAAATTATAAATCAGCATTAGGAGGCCAAGACTGACATAACAAAAGACTACAATCGACAAAACAACTTCTATCAGTAGATATAGACGTTGACAAAAATAACTTACCTTGATCGGTTATATGATGATGTGCATATAATCATTTGCACGCGACGCGATTGGCTCTCATCCATTCTCACAATGGAGAGCGAGAGCAGCGATTGGCTCCCATCCATTCTCACAATGGAGAGCGAGCGCAACGATTGGACGAGGAGGGAGACCGAGACAGACGATCCTGATCCAGGTAGCGCCACAGAGACTCAGACTAATCAATCCAACTGTGGTAGAAATGCTGAACTTTGTCATGATAGGTATCCAGGTAAATCCAAATAAAAGCTGCCGAAAAGAGAGAGAGAGAAAGGTAACAGAAACATGCAGCTCAAACCCACAACCCTGAGATTAAGAGTCTCATGCTCTACCGACTGAGCTAGCCAGGCTTCTAATACTCTCATTCTAGTCACTGTTTTGATCAATACCTTCCCTACCTGTGTAGAGTTTGATGCTGTTTTTAAGTCAACTGGAATCAGTAACTTGGCCGATACAGGCACTGGACAACAAACTTCTACTGAATCCTGATGTCAACTTGTAACGCTACACAGCACGTGGCCCAGGATCATTGCCCAGTGCACGTGTTAGCAGTTGCAAGGCAGAGAAAAGATTAGTTCATCCCGGGGTGGGCTCTAACCACCAACATTTCAGTTAACAGCCGATCGCGCTAACTGATTGCACCACAGAGACTCAGACTAACTAATCTAACTGTGGTATAAATGCTGAACTTTGTCTCGATAGGTATGCTCAATGAATCCAAATGAAAGCTGCCGAAAAAGAGAGAAAGGTAACAGAAACACCCAACTTGGGGCTCAAAACCACAAGCCTGAGATTAAGAGTCTCATGCGCTACAAACTGAGCTAGCCAGGCTTGAGAGATGCTCATTCAAGAGAAAGTCACTTGATGCTGATTTTAAGTCAACTGGAATCAGTAACTTGGTCTATCTAGGCACTGGACAACAAACATCTGCTAAATCCTGATGTCATCTTGTAACGCCAGACAGCACGTGGCCCAGGATCATTGCCCGGTGCACGTGTTAGCAGTTGCAAGGCAGAGAAAAGCTTAATTCGTCCCTGAGTGGGCTTGAACCACCAACCTTTCGGTTAACAGCCGAACGCGCTAACCAATTGCGCCACAGAGACTTCAGAGCAGCACAACTGTAGTAGAAATGCTGAACTTTGTCTCAATAGGTATGCTCGAAGAATCCAATTGAAAGCTGCCGAAAAGAGAGAGAAAAACGCCCATCGTGGGGCTCAAACCCACGACACTGAGATTAAGAGTCTCATGCTCTACCGACTGAGCTAGCCGGGCTTCTGATGCGTTCATTCTAGTCACTGTTTTGATCAATACCTTCCCTACCTGTGTAAAGTTTGATGCTGATTTTAAGTCAACTGGAATAAGTAACTTGGCCGATCCAGGCACTGGACAACAAACTTCTGCTAAATCCTGATGTCATCTTGTAACGCCAGACAGCACGTGGCCCAGGATCATTGCCCGGTGCACGTGTTAGCAGTTGCAAGGCAGCAAAAGCATTCATCCTTCCCTGGGTGGGCTCGAACCACCAAGCTTTGGGTTAAGAGCCGAACATGCTAACCGATTACCCCACTGAGACTCAAACACCAAACCGACTGTTGTAGAAAACCTGAACTTTGTCTCACTTGGTCTGCAGGATGAATCCAAATGAAAGCTGCCGAAAAGAGAGAGAAAGGTAACAGAAACAGCCAACGTAGGGCTCAAACCCACGTCACTGAGATTAAGTGTCTCATGCTCTCCCGTCTGAGGTAGCCGAGCTTGTGAGATACTCATTCTAGTCACTGTTTTTATCAATACCTTCCCTACCTGTGTAAAGTTTGATGCTGATTTTAAGTCAACTGGAATAAGTAAATTGGCCAATAGAGGCACTGGACAACAAACTTCTGCTAAATCCTGATGTCATCTTGTAACGCCAGACAGGGCTTGTGAGATGCTCATTCAAGAGAAAGTCACTGTTTTGATCAATACCTTCCCTACCTGTGTAAAGTTTAATGTTTTTAATGTTATCTTGTAACGCCAGACAGCACGTGGCCCAGGATCATTGCCCGGTGCACATGTTAGCAGTTGCAAGGCAGCAAAGGCCTTCGTTCGTCCCTGGATGGGCTCAAAGCAACAACCTTTTGGTTAACAGCCGAACGCACTAACCGATTGTGCCACAGAGACTCAGACTAAATATACCAACTGTGGTAGAAACCAGAACTTTGTCTCACTTGGTCTGCTGGATGAACCCAAATGAAAGCTGCCGAACATGCTAACCGATTGCCGATTTTAAGTCAACTGGAATCTTGTAACGCCAGACAGGGCTTGTGAGATGCTCATTCAAGAGAAGTCACTGTTTTGATCAATACCTTCCCTACCTGTGTAAAGTTTAATGTTTTTTTCAAGTCAACTGGAATAAAAAAAATTGGCCAACCCAGGCACTGGATAACAAACTTCTGCTAAATCCTGAAGTTATCTTTTAACGCCAGACAGCACGTGGCCCAGGATCATTGCCCGGTGCACGTGTTAGCAGTTGCAAGGCAGCAAAGGCCTTCGTTCGTCCCTGGATGGGCTCAAAGCAACAACCTTTTGGTTAACAGCCGAACGCACTAACCGATTGTGCCACAGAGACTCAGACTAAATATACCAACTGTGGTAGAAAACAGAACTTTGTCTCACTTGGTCGGCTGGATGAACCCAAATGAAAGCTGCCGAAAAGAGAGAGAGAAAGGTAACAGAAACACCCAGCGTGAGGCTTGAACTAACGTCACTGAGATTAAGTGTCTCATGCTCACCCGACTGAGCTAGCCGGGCTAGTGAGAAACTCATTCTAGTCACTGTTTTGATCAATACCTTCCCTACCTGTGTAAAGTTTGATGCCGATTTTAAGTCAACTGGAATAAGTAACTTTGCCGATCCAGGCACTGGCCAACAAACTTCTGCTAAATCCTGATGTCATCTTGTAACGCCAGACAGCACGTGCCCCAGGATCTAAGCCCAGTGCAGGTGTTAGCAGTTGCTAGGCAGAGAAAGGCTTAAATCTTCCCTGGGTGGGCTTGAACCACCAACCTTTCGGTTAACAGCCAAACGCGCTAACCAATTGCGCCACAGAGACTTCGAGAGCAACCCAGCTGTAGTAGAAATGCTGAACTTTGTCTCAATAGGTATGCTCGAAGAATCCAATTGAAAGCTGCCGAAAAGAGAGAGAAAAACGCCCAACGTGGGGCTCGAACCCACGACCCTGAGATTAAGAGTCTCATGCTCTACCGACTGAGCTAGCCGGGCTTCTGATGCGTTAATTCTAGTCACTGTTTTGATCAATACCTTCCCTACCTGTGTAAAGTTTGATGCTGATTTTAAGTCAACTGGAATAAGTAACTTGGCCGATCCAGGCACTGGACAACAAACTTCTGCTAAATCCTGATGTCATCTTGTAACGCCAGACAGCACGTGGCCCAGAATCATTGCCCGGTGCACGTGTTAGCAGTTGCAAGGCAGAGAAAAGCTTAATTCGTCCCTGGGTGGGCTCGAACCACCAACCTTTCGGTTAACAGCCGAACGCGCTAACCAATTGCGCAACAGAGACTTCGAGAGCTACACAACTGTAGTAGAAATGCTGAACTTTGTCTCAATAGGTATGCTCGAAGAATCCAATTGAAAGCTGCCGAAAAGAGAGAGAAAAACGCCCAACGTAGGGCTCGAACCCACGACGCTGAGATTAAGAGTCTCATGCTCTACCGACTGAGCTAGCCGGGCTTCTGATGCATTTATTCTAGTCACTGTTTTGATCAATACCTTCCCTACCTGTGTAAAGTTTAATGGTTTTTTTATGTCAACTGGCATATAAAAAATTGGCCAATACAGCTCGAACCCACGACCCTGAGAGTCTCATGCTCTACCGACTGAGCTAGCCGGGCTTCCGATACATTTATTCTAGTCACTGTTTTGATCAATACCTTCCCTACCTGTGTAAAGTTTGATGCTGATTTTAAGTCAACTGGAATAAGTAACTTGGCCGATCCAGGCACTGGACAACAAACTTCTGCTAAATCCTGATGTCATCTTTTAACGCCAGACAGCACATGGCCCAGGATCATTGCCCGGTGCACGTGTTAGCAGTTGCAAGGCAGCAAAAGCCTTCGTTCGTCCCTGGATGGGCTCAAAGCAACAACCTTTTGGTTAACAGCCGAACGCACTAACCGATTGTGCCACAGAGACTCAGACTAAATATACCAACTGTGGTAGAAACGCTGAACTTTGTATCACTTGGTCTGCTGGATGAACCCAAATGAAAGCTGCCGAAAAGAGAGAGAGAAAGGTAACAGAAACACCCAACGTGAGGCTTGAACTAACGTCACTGAGATTGAGTGTCTCATGCTCTCCCGACTGAGCTAGCCGGGCTAGTGAGAAACTCATTCTAGTCACTGTTTTGATCAATACCTTCCCTACCTGTGTAAAGTTTGATGCTGATTTTAAGTCAACTGGAATCAGTAACTTGGTCTATCTAGGCACTGGACAACAAAATTCTGCTAAATCCTGATGTCATCTTGTAACGCCAGACAGCACGTGGCCCAGGATCATTGCCCGGTGCACGTGTTAGCAGTTGCAAGGCAGCAAAAGCATTCGTCCTTCCCTGGGTGGGCTCGAACCACCAAGCTTTGGGTTAACAGCCGAACATGCTAACCGATTGCCCCACTGAGACTCAGACACCAAACCGACTGTTGTAGAAAACCTGAACTTTGTCTCACTTGGTCTGCAGGATGAATCCAAATGAAAGCTGCCGAAAAGAGAGAGAAAGGTAACAGAAACAGCCAACGTAGGGCTCAAACCCACCTCACTGAGATTAAGTGTCTCATGCTCTCCCGTCTGAGCTAGCCAGGCTTGTGAGACACTCATTCTAGTCACTGTTTTTATCAATACCTTCCCTACCTGTGTAAAGTTTGATGCTGATTTTAAGTCAACTGGAATAAGTAACTTGGCCAATAGAGGCACTGGACAAAAAACTTCTGCTAAATCCTGATGTCATCTTGTAACGCCAGACAGGGCTTGTGAGATGCTCATTCAAGAGAAAGTCACTGTTTTGATCAATACCTTCCCTACCTGTGTTAAGTTTAATGTTTTTTTCAAGTCAACTGTAATAAAAAAAATTGGCCAATCCAGGCACTGGACAACAAACTTCTGCTAAATCCTGACGTCATCTTGTAACGCCAGACAGCACGTGGCCCAGGATCATTGCCCGGTGCACGTGTTAGCAGTTGCAAGGCAGCAAAAGCCTTCGTTCGTCCCTGGATGGGCTCAAAGCAACAACCTTTTGGTTAACAGCCAAACGCACTAACCGATTGTGCCACAGAGACTCAGACTAAATTTACCAACTGTGGTAGAAACGCTGAACTTTGTCTCACTTGGTCTTCTGGATGAACCCAAATGAAAGCTGCCGAAAAGAGAGAGAAAGGTAACAGAAACACCCAACGTGAGGCTTTAACTAACATCACTGAGATTAAGTGTCTCATGCTCTCCCGACTGAGCTAGCCGGGCTAGTGAAAAACTCATTCTAGTCACTGTTTTGATCAATACCTGCCCTACCTGTGTAACATTTGATGCTGATTTTAAGTCAACTGGAATAAGTAACTTGGTCAATCTAGGCACTGGACAACAAACTTCTGCTAAATCCTGATGTCATCTTGTAACGCCAGACAGCACGTGGCCCAGGATCATTGCCCGGTGCACGTGTTAGCAGTTGCAAGGCAGCAAAAGCATTCGTTCTTCCCTGGGTGGGCTCGAACCACCAACCTTTCGGTTAACAGTGTAGTGGAAAGTTGCGCTGGATCTCGACAAACATCTTCTAGGTTTCAAAAAAGAGGCTGAGGTCTTCGAAGTTCTCAAGTTGAAGCAGTTTATTGTTACAGCAGAGATGGTCGATCGAGCTCTCTCCCCCTCAATGTCCAAAAACCCACAGTTTATATACAGTTTCTTATCCATAGGTATCATGAGATATGATTTAACATCACCCTATTCCCGGCTCCAATAGCATCCTAGCTTTTTAATTAATGGCTGTATGGTTTTCTGTTTTTACATATCTTAAAGGTCACATAGCATGTGCTTACAATCATGTGTTTGCATATGATCATGATGTTTCCATATTTTTTAAATGATTCTCCTTATGTATGCTATTTTGACGAGGGTTGTTTTTGTCTTGTTCAACATATACATTGTCTAAATGTATTGCATACGCTCTGTCATAATGTTCTCACTTTGGCGCATGACCTGCTGTGCTTCAATTGTAAGGCCCTCAATTATAAGGCCCTGCATGTTTGTATGTCTCTTCTGCATCACTTGAATATAGGTCTTTCTATAAGTTTTAACAGTATATTTTAATAGTAATCTATATTTTAATAGTGGCAGATTATATAGTGATTACATAATAAAAGTTCCACTATAATGACTGTACGGTCGCGGCAAACCACTGTCGCTCATCCACAGCTGCCTGGTCACTAAGTGACAGGGGCTTGTTTGTGAGTTGCAGAGGAGGATTCCAATTACGTATAGGAGGCTTGAAAGAAAAGAGAACAACAACATAAGTGGACGTGCAAAACAACGTAATCAGCAGGATTCGAACCTGCCCGGAGAAAGCCCAATGGATTTCTAGTCCATCGCCTTAACCACTTGGCCACGACTACAGTCGTCTGCTTTCTCTCTCCTGCTAAGGTGGCAACCAAGCACAGGGTCAACAGGGGTAGAGGAAGGTGCACTAGCTCTAGTGCAACTTTTCCGTACAATCTCTGGGAAGCAGGGACAGCATAGCTCTCTAATCTAACAAACTCAGCTAACTTCATGGGCACTCTTTCCACACAAGCTGATGATCTGAATTCAGAGCAACGTGCTCTCGCAGGCCACACCACAATGGACAGCCACCAAGTGATATGAAAAGAACAACGAGGTCTCTGACAAACAGACAGGCCTTCACCCGAACAGGGACTTGAACCCTGGACCCTCAGATTAAAAGTCTGATGCTCTACCGACTGAGCTATCCGGGCTCCTGTCTGCTGAGGCACCTGTTTGCGGAATTGGACCTCTGTAAGCCCCTTGCCGGCTAACAACACTTTCTCATCAGAGCACAGACCTGCGTCCTCTTAAAAAAAACAGATGCAGGCGTCCTCCAGGAAACGGCGTTTCAGAGCTGTGCCATGCCACTGCTGAGCTGCACCGTGAAAGACCTTGAAGTCATTAGGTGTTACCAAGCCATGGTCCAAAAGCATGGCCAAAAGCAAGGTTCGAACCTGCGCGGGGAGACCCCAATGGATTTCAAGTCCATCGCCTTAACCTCTCGGCCACGACTACGCATGGTGGCAGCTCATTGACTTTTTCTGCTGAATGTGGGCAACATTGAACGCAGCACAGTTGGGGCATAAATGGCCTCTAACAAACTCAGCTAACTTCATGGGCACTCTTTCCACACAAGCTGATGATCTGAATTCAGAGCAACGTGCTCTCGCAGGCCACACCACAATGGACAGCCACCAAGTGATATGAAAAGAACAACGAGGTCTCTGACAAACAGACAGGCCTTCACCCGAACAGGGACTTGAACCCTGGACCCTCAGATTAAAAGTCTGATGCTCTACCGACTGAGCTATCCGGGCTCCTGTCTGCTGAGGCACCTGTTTGCGGAGTTGGACCTCTGCAAGCCCCTTGCCGGCTAACAACACTTTCTCATCACAGCACAGACCTGCGTCCTCTTAAAAAAACAGATGCAGGCGTCCTCCAGGAAACGGCGTTTCAGAGCTGTGCCATGCCACTGCTGAGCTGCACCGTGAAAGACCTTGAAGTCATTAGGTATTACCAAAGCCATGGTCCAAAAGCATGGCCAAAAGCACATTTCGCCTGGGCCTTTTGGAACTGTGCTAGCATCAGTCTTGAAAAGAGCTGTGCATAAAGCAACTCTCCAGAAGCTGATGGAGTGGGGAAAATGTGCCACAAAGGGACAGCCAAAACAGACTGGGCGACTTGGAAAAAAAACTATCAAATCCCAATCTTGATGAGCCGTACAAGATGTTGCTGTCGATTAATTGAACGTTTCTCTCGGCAACATCAGAGTGTAGGGACTACAAAAAAAGCTAAATTGCGACTGGACTGGACTTGAATTATTCAATATGGGATTAAACACGCAGGCCCGCAACCAAACGTCGCAAAAGCCACAGTTCCTCTCACAGAGAGAAAAAGCAAAAGCAGCTGGCTGTTCCGTAGTCGGCAGGGTTCGAACCTGCGCGGGGGGACCCCAATGGATTTCAAGTCCATCGCCTTAACCTCTCGGCCACGACTACCCCTGGCCTTGACTCGTCTGCTCTGTTGGCCGGATGTGGGCAACACTAGATACAGCAGAGGTTGGGGTGAGAAATCCAGCCGTGGCCTGAGGTGACGAAAACTCAGCCCAGCATGGCTTTCCGTTAACAGGTACGCGCTGCTGTGACCGGGATTCAAACTGGGATTTCTCTGGCCACAACACAGAGTACGGATCACTGTACGGTCGCGGCAAACCACTGTCGCTCACCCACAGCTGCCTGGTCACTAAGTGACAGGGGCTTGTTTGTGAGATGCAGAAGAGGATTGCAATTACGTATAGGAGGCTTGAAAGAAAAGAGAACAACAACATAAGTGGACGTGCAAAACAACGTAGTCGGCAGGATTCGAATATGCACAGGGAAACCCCAATGGATTTCTAGTCCATCGCCTTAACCACTCGGCCACGACTACAGACGTCTGCTTTCACTCTCCTGCTGAGATGGCAACCAAGCACAGGGTCAACAGGGGTAGAGGAAGGTGCACTAGCTCTTGTGCAACTTTT
Organism: Danio aesculapii; assembly: GCF_903798145.1. Lineage (NCBI taxonomy): Eukaryota > Metazoa > Chordata > Actinopteri > Cypriniformes > Danionidae > Danio > Danio aesculapii. Next base: position 8,387,681 of record NC_079438.1, on the reverse strand, counting down.
CCATACAATCTCTGGGAAGCAGGGACAGCATAGCTCTCTAATCTAACACACTCAGCTAACAGCAACCAAGCACAGGTTCAACAGGGGTCCAAAAGCATGGCCAAAAGCACATTTTGCCTGGGCCTTTTGGAACTGTGCTAGCATCAGTCTTGAAAAGAGCTGTGCATAAAGCAACTCTCCAGAAGCAGATGGAGTGGGGAAAATGTGCCACAAAGGGACAGCCAAAACGGACTGGGCGACTTGGAAAAAAAACTATCAAATCCCAATCTTGATGAGCCGTACAAGATGTTGCTGTCGATTTATTGAACGTTTCTCTAGACAACATCAGAGTGTAGGGACTACAAAAAAAGCTAAATTGCGACTAGTCGCTGGACTTGAATTATTCAATATGGGATTAAACACGCAGGCCCGCAACCAAACGTCGCAAAAGCCACAGTTCCTCTCACAGAGAGAAAAAGCAAAAGCAGCTGGCTGTTCCGTAGTCGGCAGGGTTCGAACCTGCACGGGGAGACCCCAATGGATTTCAAGTCCATCGCCTTAACCTCTCGGCCACGACTACACATGGTGACAGCTCTTTGACTTTTTCTGCTGAATGTGGGCAACATTGAACGCAGCACAGTTGGGGCATAAATGGCCTGAGGTTGTAAAAAGCGGCACAAGCATTGCTTGAAAGACACGGGGTACTTGAAGTCAAGATCTTCATTACCAAAGCTTAGCGGAACCATTTAGGTTTGTAACGTGACAGTGAGATTAAAGCAAGATTGGATGAATCTTATTTGAAGTGTGCAGCAAGTCTGAGAATTCGAAGCTAACTATTGTCCTCAGCTCATCACGCCTAAGTTTTGAGAAGACCAGTCGGAATTGTTTCACACAACTTAAATGTAACCCAACAAAGAAAACCCAGATGGGACTTGAACCCACAATCCCCAGCTTCGAAGGCTGATGCCTTATCCATTAGGCCACTGGGTCAACACTAGCCTTTGTCATATCTGATGTATGGCTCAGGAAGTTCTTGTTACTCAGAAAACAGTTCTTTAGGATCCCTATGCCATATTGCATTCAGACGATCTGATGTGTACACCTAATGACAAAACAGCTTCTCTGAGGAGTTTTCCATTGTCATGTCTTTTTGACCTAAGGGTATGAACCTAGCTTTTTAAAGGTAATACTGGATTGTCTTGCACAGTCAACCTAATAGAAACTGCATCAAAGACAACCCAGTTGGTACTTTAAACCCACAATCCCCAGCTTCGAAGGCTGGTGCCTTATCCATTAGGCCACTGGACTGTTTTATACTTACTGTGAACTGTAATATGCCTCCAGGGAGTTTCTGACACACGTAACAAAAACAACATAAACAAAGAGTAGATTGGATCGGTCTCACAGAATTTTTTGTGGCACTGCAGACTGCTTCTACTGGGCTTGTTGGTCTAGGGGTATGGTTCTCGCTTTGGGTGCGAGAGGTCTCGGGTTCAAATCCCGGACGAGTCCTACGACAGTCATAGAAAAAGCAGCGGTGCTGTGCTATCCATGATGTTTCTATTTTAATTGTAGCAGCTTTTGCTGTGACTTTACTTAATGAACATTTAGTGGACTTCTGATCTAAATCAGTCTAACATGTACAACTATACAGACAAAAAAAGGAGCGGCAATGATTCGGTTGATAGATTTGTTTACGGATCTTGAACAACCCACCAGCTTTATATGTAAGCACCATTTTGTCTTTTTACACCGTCTCCTCTCTGTAGGCACCATGCAGGATTCGAAATGGCCTTTCGCGTTAGGTATCTCGTTACCCTTTTAGTCATAAGAGGTAACATGCATGGCAATGCAGGAAGTTAATGACATGCAAACACATCTCAAGAAGGTTTTCACAGCTACCGTGTTTCATCCACCAAACATTGCTCCCAAATTGAAGTGAGACCTTCAAAGACAACCCAGATGGGATTTGAACCAACAATCCCAAGCCCGGGAGGTTGATGCCTTATCCCTTGGCCACTGGGCCATTTCGGCAATCATTTGTCATGGATTTTTTGTATGCCTTCAACAAGATGCCAACGAAAAGGAACCGGGTAACACTTTATTTTGATGGTCCCCCTTTAGATAGTCTGCTGACCGTAAGTTACTTTTCAAGTTCTTATCTGTTTACTTTCATCTGGATAGTATCTGTAGATTGTCTTTAAATGTTCTTAGGCAATCAATACAATGTCTACAGCATGTAAACATTTATTAAACTTTCGGTAAGATAAGTGTTACCTAATTAGGTTCTAGATGTTCAACAGTGTTTCAGTAGATATGCAACTAATCTTCTACAGATGTTCAACAATGTTTTAGTAGATATGCAACAAATCCTCAACAAGTTTTCAGAACATTGACCACCAAGATGTTTGTTGTTATTTTCTGCATGTAGTTGTTATCCAGTTTATGAATAGACTTTGAGTAAACATTCAGATGCCTATAAGTAGCAACGCAAGATATTTTAACATGAACTTTAATCAAATATAAAATTAGGGTTAGGTACAATCTAAGAGTGTTCAATTAACTATTTGTTGCATTTAACCTAACTTTCAGTTGACAGTTATTTTACTTTAAAGGGAACATAGTTTACCTATTTTTTATGATTTAATATTAATATTATGGTTCTTCTGAGTGTGCCAGTTTAGGTTCAGTTTAAAACACAATTCAGATTTTTTTATTATAATGTGTTAAAAAGTGTCATGTTGGGGGCGTGTCCACAGTTCGCGGATTTATGGATGTGTTGCTTTACATGTAAATTAGTTTCGGCTTCCCGCCAACGTAACAAGGGGCGGGGCCATGAGCAGGAGTGAGAGGTTCAGCAATCAGTCGTACATGTACGACTCGGACACAGACCAAGCAGAGAGTACAAAATCATATGTGTCTTTGTACAGTTTTACAGCCAACTGTGTGCTAGTTTCAAGTGCCGAGCTTGTACACAGAAACTAATAACCACGCACACTGAATGAACTTTTACTGAGGCACCGGATGCGCCGCTCGAAGCCGCGACACGGCACACCAGACACTCTCTGTGGCAGGGCAGAAACATGAAGTGTTCCGAATCATCGCGCCACGCATTTTTTAATTCTAAACATAGGTTTCTATTAGGGTACACACAACGGCAATTCAAGTCTGCAGCGGTCCGAGGCGCCCAGCCGTCGACTTGAGTGAACCCTGATAGAAACCGATGTTTAGAATTCTAAAACGCATGCTAGTTAAGATCACAGGGAGCTTCTGGGATCAATATTGGTGGGCGGGGGGACCGCACTCCTACGTAAAGTTGCGGTCGGTTTGAAAACCGCTCCAATTGCTCCATCGTTTTTATGTTGTTAAATTGAAAAAAAGCACTGGGTGTGCTTATATCACCCCAATATGATGGTCTATACACCATACATGCACATATGTCTGTCCAAACAGCTTGAAAAGTAGATTTTTTACCATAGGTGCCTTTTAAGGTACATTTATCAGCTCATCTGTTGTCACACTGGGCCCATCAAAATGAAGTGAAAACCTAAGAAATGCTGTTAAATGACTGTAAGGAGCCAACATCACAGACAGCATGGCTACTAATCTGTAAATGTTCAGCAGATAGTCAACAGACAGGTAGTAGTGACACTGATGCAAGTATTTGAAGACAAAAACACAACAGCGCCACACGTACAAGAACATACAAATAAATACCAGAGTCATTAGTTCGTCCAACTGCTTTTAATTTATTGCTGTCAAAACAAAAATAAAATAAAAAAATTAACAGCCCAGGTAATTAAGCTGAAGAAAACATTCGGTTCAGGACAATTAAGAACAATTGTTGTTACATCCACAGTGGAATGAACAGCCAACTTATCCAGCATATGTTTTTATGCAACGGATGCCCTTACAGCTGCAACCCATCACTGGGAAACATCCATACACAATCATTCACACACATGAACTAAGGACAATTTAGCCAACCCAATTCACCTCTACCACATGTTTTTGGACTTGTGGGGGGAAGCGGAGCACCCAGAGGAAACCAACGCGAAAACCGGGAGAACATGCAAACTCCACACAGAAACACCAACTGATCCAGCCGAGGCTCGAACCAGTGACCTTCTTCCTGTGAGGCGAACGTGCTACCCACTGAGAATGTTTTTTTTCATTGTCTTTAACATAGTAGGCTGAAAAATAACTAATTTTAGAAATACAATTTAGATGACGAGGTGACATGGTGGCGCAGTGGGTAACACGTTTGCCTCACAGCAAAAGGTTAATGGTTTGAGCCTCGGCTGGGTCAGGTGGCATTTCTGTGGCATACCATGTGGGCTTCCTTCGAGTGCTCCAGTTTCCCCCACAAGTCCAAAGACATGTGGTACACTGTAAAAAGTGCTACACTCACAAAGTTGGTTTTATATACTTTAAATAATTGCAATCTAGTTAATTATATTTGTTTTATACCAAAAAATATCAATTTGCTTCTTCTTTACTTAAAATATATCAGTTTTTATATAACAGTATATTTTGAATAAAACTAATGCAATTGATTTGAGTAGATTTTTGTATGTGGTTATTGTGTAGAATAAATGTTATAAAAGTGAGTTGACACAGACAATTTATTAGAGCAGCTGTCGATGTGTGCAGGTCTGTTCATCAAACGTGATTTTAATAATTCTGCGTGACCCCATTTTCACTGCCCGCCACTTTGCAGCCAGACAGCATCTTCAATGGTCGACATAAACTGCTCGCAGCAGCGGATCTGATTAACACGGCAAGTTGCAAATGTAGCCGAATGATAATGGCAAAGTCATGCTAAACTGCCGACTTCACTAGGCAGGTGAGGTTTTAGCTTGTAAATTGTACTGTAACGTCAGGTAACAGACTGCTCTCACATGGAAAGCTAAGTTGGCTAACGCTAACCAACGCTAGTTCATGTTAACGATTAAAAGTGATAGTCCTGAGAAAAAAAAGTTAAAGTAGTTTTAAAACACTTAGTAGGTATAACTAACGTTACAGAACGGATTAACAAGGTCTCTGGTGGGCGGTCGGGGTGTGGGTGCAGTTTGCTAGCGCTAACCTGGCTAGCTCACCTAAATAATTATCAGCACATTAAGGATCATATTAAATACAGAAACGTATGGAACAGTAGTTTGTGTTCAGCGTAACATTAAGTAGCTTAAGGTTTGGGTTTTAGAGATTTAGTCCATAAGTTTTTTGTTAATACTGCAAAGTGAATAAATTACAGATTTATAATTTATTTTAACTTAAATTACATTTATGTTTACAGAACCATTTAAAATGTACGCACCTCATTCTAAAATGCATTTTCTTGGTCTTTAGATACCAAAGTGATTTTGTTTATTTTGTTAAGAAAAACATTAGATACAATTACAGCTATTAGTATTTGCGAGTAAGTAAAACATGGGTAAACTTGCAAACAATAGTGGGCTCCATAGACTTATGTTTGATATCTGAAGATTTTTTGTATGTGTGCAATGAACAAACAGTAAAAAATAGCCTAATGCAGTTTCTTATTATCTGTCAGTCTTTTACTAAAGCTAACTGAAAACACTGATTCACTGAACTGTCATTTGCCAGTAACATTAAATTTGGAGAAAATTAAATTAAATGTAGCTTCAGCAAAAATGTAATGGAAACCTTAATGTAATATGTAAAATGGCAATGTATTTAATTTTGTATTATGACTTATGCAAAGTTTGGTGCAAAACGAAGATGACAGTTAAATTATAGATTTTATATTCACCATTTTCAAACTGTTTAATATGTAATCTACATACACATTTTTATGCTTTATAAGTTGCAAAAATAAACTGAAAATGTAATACCTAAATGTAAATAATTCCTTGATTGACAGGCAACCAAGATGCCATACACTGTTACACTGAATAAAATCACAGTTTTATTTAGAATTTGATTCTTAAAAACACCTGGGATAAGTACACAATAACCTATATAACTTTTTTTTTTTGTTTTAACTACGGGTAATTTTTAACTGATAAACTAAGGTCTTTCATCCATGTATCATTCTCACTGCACTTTTGTAACTTCATTTGTAGTTTATCTAAGATATTTGCTATTTAGTATTCAGCTATTTAATATTATTTAGTATCAACCACCTGAACTCCTGTTTCTTTTTTCTCTCCACCAATGGAGTTGTGTGGAATCAGAGGTGCATGCGGCTGCCCACAGGAAAAATTTGCCATCAGCCCAACACAGTTTGGATAATCATAGGACTGTCAGAGGTTTACCAAACCTGTCATGTGCATGATGGCTCCTGTTCGGACTTACCGATGTCCTCGACTTCCATCAAAACTGTATACATTATTTATCATATATCAGAGACTCTTTGTGGGACTGGACCTTATGCATCATCAAAGTATGCAGATCTCCTTACTGAGTTGTCTTAGATGATTTCTCAATAGGATCTGACATTATTAATGTTTTTATTTATGTATTGTGTATGTGCAGCCACATTAATGGCCTGTTTTGTAGTCACTATTAAAAGGGACACTGGTTGACATTGAATAAATGTTATGGTCTTTAATCCATCATCCCATTCTTATTTAATTGTTATTGACCGTATAAATTCTGTTTATCTGTTTTTACTTAATCACTGTATATTGTGCTTAGAATATAGAAATGAAGATTTATTTTCTGAGGTTACAGCCAGAAGTCAATTGATTTCATTTTAAATGACATATGCATGGTTAATTTTATTTAGATAATAAAGTTCTTAATACCTAATTAAAATAAGTACAGGCAACATATAGCAATGTATAAATCAGTTAGGTTTAACAAATAAAGTAAGTTTATCTGACTTGAGTAATTTTAGAAATATTAGTTGGCTCAACTTAATTTTGTTGCATTTGTTTTAAGCAATGTTTTAGTGTTTAATGTACTTAAAAAAGGCTGGAAGTTGATTCAATCTAAAACGTCCGATGCAGCCACTTGCCTCACTTTTTAAAAGTTAGATCTAGGTCATACTTTTTACAGTGTACAGGTGAATTGAGTAAGCTCGAATTGTCCGTAGTGAATGAGTGTGTATGGATGTTTCCCAGTAATGGGTTGCAGCTGAAAGGGCATCTGCTGTGTAAAACATGTGCTGAATAAGTTGGCGGTTCATTCCGCTGTGGTGACCCAGGATTAAAAAAGGGAAAGAAATGTAATGAATTTAGACGGCATTTAAAGGTTTTTGCATCTGATCTCAATATAATGTAGTTTTGGCATTATAAGCTGAGCTTATTGTGCTGCACTTTTTTTGCTTCTACATTTTAACAACAGTAAACAGAAACATTATTGAACAAAGAAACATACAATAAACATGGCCTTAACAATAAGCGACATAGCAAATCTACTCTAATCATTTATTCAGACAAAAAGGCAAAAGTGAACCCTTCCTTTTCGTTGATAGGACTTTTATGTGAACATCTCCAACAATGAGCTCTCTACACTTTTGAGTGAACTCTGTTCATTTTCCTGGTGTGAAGCTGATGCTGTTAAATTGCTCCCTGTTAGCAAAGTACAGCTCTGCAATTGGAGCGAGCTGGGCCACTGCATTTCGAGAGACACCTTCTCTCTGGAATGCTCTGGTCATGGTTGCTCCACGTCTTGTCAGCTTCAAAAGCCTTTTGTAGCGATGTATGACATCACGAACATTATTAGCTGAAAAATGATTTAAAACAACTAATACCTTCATGACCAAATAATCACAATGCAACCACCTATCCTAAGCCTAATGAGCACGTAAAATTATAGAAAGAAGTATCATTAACACTGGCACATCTGTGTGTGTGTGTAAGAGCGTGAAAAAAGTACATATGAGACAGAGAGATAGAATGTAGGTGTGTGTGAGAGAGCATGTACAAGAGTGAGTGTGTTAGTGAGAGTGAGTACAAGTGTGTGTATGCAACAAGTGTGTGTACAATATGTGTGTGAGTGAGAGTGTGCAAGTGTGTGTGTGTGATGTGTGAGTGTATAAGAGAGTGAGCATGAACTGTATGTGTGTGTGAGAGAATTATTATGATGTAAACAGAAATAACTACCATAAAATTAAAACTGGACCTCGTTTTATCTTTTCATATTTATTCTTCTTGTTCTTTCTCTGTTTCTTGATTTTGTTTTTCTTCTCTGAGTCATCACAGGATTCGTCTGTCACTGATGACTCTACATCAGTTGATGCGTTCTCATCACTAAATAGGTCAACAGCACTGGATTCTTCACGTCCAACTGATGTACCAGGAATCAGATCATCTGAATGTAAAATTAATACAAATGCAATATCCAAATTTCAATGAAGTTTTTTTGCAATATACTATTAGAAACAGCTTAAAATACAGTTGAAGAATAAAAACATGAAAACCACTAACAACCAGTCTAATCTTTACAATCTAATATACACAGTGTCTGTATTACCTCATACAGTATACAAAACAATATGTTCAGCTCTTACTTTGCTGCTGCATTGAAAGCTCCACTACTTGCTGGCGAAGTTCACTGTTCAAGGCTTCCAGTTCATTAACTTTATTTTGTAGCACTTCTGCCTTGTTCTGCCACATCAGTATTTCTTGCTTTATTGGTTTCGTTGTATTCACTGGAAGTAAAACAGGGTGACAGTTATATTTCATCTTTTGTATACAGTGTTAACATTTATATAATTTACTGTATGAAGTTTGCAGTTTAAAGAGGTAACTGTTACCGGTCCCAGTCATTCTCCTCACTGGCCAGCAGAGGTCACCATCCCCGGACTTTTAAGCATTACATCATCCATCTAAACTGATTGTGCACACACCTGAACTGAATCTAGTTAACGACCCACGCTTCCTATATAAGCCACACTCAAACACCAGTTCATTGCGAAGTCTTGTTTAGCCCTGGCCAGCATTACTGAGCAGTCTTTCCTGGCTGATTTTCTGAGAATAACCCCGGACTGTTTCTGAGTTGCCTTCTGCCTGCCCACGACCATTGCTTTATACATGGACTCTGAACCACGCTGCCTGCCCTCGACCCAAGCCTGTCTAACAGATTCTGAACCACTCCGCCTGCCTCTGATCTATGCCTGGTAAATCACTCTGTGTCTGCCAGCCGTCAGCCCCAAGACCATTATTGATTACTGTTGATGTGTGTTAACACTTTAGTGCGTATTGGATGTTTGTGTTGACTGTGACTAATAAATACTGTATAATGGATCCCTCTGTGTCAGTCTCCTCGTTACAGTAACAGATAGGCTTACCTTCACTCTCCACGCTTCCTAGGTTGTGTTTTTTTTACGGGTATTGTACTGTGACATCGATAAATATAAATAATCATTTTAGAAGGTGGCAAAACGTTTAAGACCATCGGGCAGTTGGTTAAACAGTGTTGTGCTGAAATGTCCTGAGAACTTGTCAGACCAAGCAGTTATTTACTTTTTGGTTTTATATTTAAGCAAAGTTTTAAGGGAACTGGATGTAATTATCAATAATAATACTTTTATTTTAATGAATTGTTGAGCTTGGAGTGCGTAGCTTAAGCACTAGACAGAACGAATCGTTTTATCAGCGTCTTTTTATTTCTCACTTTCACATGTTCTCTCTGTACAGCATGAACACGAGACGAACACTTCCGTTCAACAACAGTATAATGTGGAGACGTAAAGCACATAAACAACATGACGTCATCATTACTGTACCGAAATATAATGAAACACAATTATGAACCCTTCAGTGATTATATTAATACAATGAGCAAGAGTGCCAGTACTTTAACACCCCCACTCGCTCGTAGCTTATTGTATTACTCAAAATAGATAAATCAAATAAGGATTTTCCTTTTACATCAATAATGTAAACAAAACTTCTATCTTCAAGTACCAAAAATATACCTATAAAACCTCTTCAGTTTTTGCTTAGTGGCTGGCTTTGTCATGATGTCAGCAATCATTTCCTCAGTGGTACAACATTCCAAGATTACTTTACCATCATTTACAGTTTCTCTTATGAAATGATACTTGATGTCAATGTGTTTGCACCTTTGTCTACAGTCTGGGTTTCTTGCAAGTGCTCTGGTACCTTGATTGTCCTCATACACTTTGGTTGATGCATACTGATACCTGTCTATATTTCTGAGTAACTGTTTCAGGTAGATACATTCTTGCATAGCTGATGCTAAAGGCATGTATTCTGCTTCACAAGTTGACAATGCAACTGTTGATTGTTTTCTTGTTTTCCAGGAAATCAAAGAACTCCCCTCACTAAGACTGACACAATATCCTGATGTACTACGTCTGTCTTTCGTGTCTGATGCCCAATCAGCATCACTGTATACTTTCAGACCTAGTTTTTCTGTGTCATTTTTCCTGAAGGATAGCACGTGTTTTGTTGTACCTTTTAGGTATATGAACACATGTTTTACTGTGTTCCAGTGTTGTTCTGTTGGTTCAGCAAAATTTTGAGAAAGTTTACTGACAACAAAACTGAAATCAGGTCGTGTACATGTGGATAGGTAAATTAAACTTCCCACTGCCTCTCTAAATTTTCTTTTGTCTTTCATCTTTTCATCATCTTCTGAAAAATCAAGTTTTAGTTCGCATGGGGTTTCTCTTGATTTGCAGTTTTGCATATCAAAACGTTCTAGAATTTTGTTCACATATTTCCCCTGTGACATTTTTGACTAGACCTTCAGTTTGTTCAAAATCTATACCCAGGAAATGTTTCAATCTTCCCATGTCTTTCATTTTGAACCTTTCAGTGAGCATCTCTTTTACACTCTCTAGAATGCTTTCACTGCTTGCTGCTATTATTAGGTCATCCACCCATACAATTAAGATTACTTTCTCGCTGGATTTTTCTCTTGTATATACACAGTTATCAGCTGGATTTTGCATAAACCCATTCTCAGTCAAACATTCGTGTAATACAGCATTCCAGTTTCTACAAGATTGCTTCAGACCATAGAGAGATTTCTCTAGCTTACATACAATCTTTTCACCAGTTTCAGATTCTTGCTCATAGCCTTCTGGCTGCTCTACATAAACTTCATGGTCAATTGGTGCATGCAAATAAGCAGTCTCAACGTCCATCTGGTGCAAGATCAGATTTTCCTGCGTTGATTTTTGCATAACCACTCGCACACTTGTCATACTGGCTGTAGAAGCGAATGTCTCATCATAATCAGTCCCTGGTTTCTGGTTGTATCCTTTTGCAACGAATCTTGCTTTGTACTTTTCTGATCCATCAGTGTCTTTTTTTACTGTGTAAACCCATTTACCTCCAACTGGTTGTTTTCCTTGTGGCAACTGAGTGAGTGTAAAAGTCTTGTTCTCTTTAAGAGATTTCATCTCTTTATCCATTGCATTCCTCCAATGCATTGAGTTTGTGGATGTTATAGCCTCCTGCTAGGTTTGTGGTATGTCACATATTACTCTATAACAGGAGTCAATGCATGTTTACAGTTTGTACTCTTGATTGTAAGTCTTAAAGTCCCGTAAATGAGATGGCTTCTTCCGCGCTCGTGTAGGATTCTTTCTCATTGCAGTTTCAGTAGCTTTATCTGGTTGTGTATTTTCAGTCTCTTCAGATAAAGTCTCTGAAGTGTCACTCTGAACATCCTAGCTGGTTCATTCTTAAGATCGGCATCTTTTCCTTCACTGCTGATCTTAGGACTCATAATCTCAAATTCTGTACATGTCTCAGATGTTTGTGTTTCTTGTTCTCTCGTTATTTTGTTTTGAATTTTACTAACCTTTGTTTTTGGATCTTCCCTGTGTTGGGGTAGTACACTAGATACGCTGGACTGTTTTTGTCGTATCCAATGAAAACTCCCTTTTCACATCTTGAGTCAAGTTTGCCTTTTTCTTGTTTGTAAGCAAAACATGTAGATCCAAACTTCTGCATTTTGGAAACATCTGGCTTTCTGCCTGTGAATAACTCATTTGCAGTCTTCTTTGTACGGCTACAGTAGCACCTGTTCCTCACGTAAGCTGATGTTTGCATTGCGTAGTTCCATAGCTCTTCTGGCAACTTGCTTTCAATTAATCAGCATCTGGTCATGTCAGAGAGTGTTCTCTATCCTCTCTCTGCTGTACCGTTCTGGTGAGGTGAATACGGTGCAGACGTTTCATCTCTGATTTTATTCTTCATCAGAAGTGTCTGAAAATCACGACTCGTAAATTCGGTGCCACTATCAGAACGAATGCACTTGACTTCTCCATAAGGTGCGATGTCTGCCAAAAACTTTTCTGTGGCTTGTACTGTGTCTGCTTGAGATTTCAAAAAGTAAATTTCCTTCTCTGCTCTGTGTCGGCATAGGACCAGCCAAATCGGTGTGAATCAACTCTAAAGGTTTCTCAGCCCTTCTGTCTGGCTCTCTGTTCCTTGTCTGTGTGAATTTTCCTTTTGTGCATATTTCACATAGCCAGTTTTTCTTAGCTGTATCTCCTTTTATATTCATGGTTCTAACTACATTTTGTAATTTCCGAACATCCTCGTAGTTGCAATGACCCAACATTTCGTGCCAAGTTTGAAGATCGTGGCACACTTTGCACTGGTCAGCATTTTCTTCTACAGTGGGCAAATAATAGAAATTTCCAGTCTCATGAATATTAAATTTGTTACCATCTTTGGTGATCATGCGACTGTTTCCTCTTTTAAAGATGACTGTTGCTCCGCCATTGGTTGCTCTTGCTACAGAGAAAATATCATGCGGATAGGAAGGCATATATAGTGCATCCCTTAGTTGTGCTCTGTGCTGGTGTCCGCTGTCATCTAGAAAGTGAATTACAGCCGTTCCCCTCTGTTGTGCTATTCCGTTGCACTTTGTCCCATCAGCTAGCTCTACTGAGTGAGTCTGTGGTTGGAAAGAGCTGTCAAAATTCTTAAATTTTCTTATGTCATTCACATTGTGTGATGTCGCTCCAGCATCTACCATAATGCCTTTCTCATTTATGTTGTGTGACATATTCTCATATTCTGAGTGTTTAGCTTTAAATAGATGATCCTGGTCACTGTCACATTCATCCTTAAATTTTCTGACACCATCTCGGTCACTCTTTTTCTTGCACAGGAATTCAGCATGTGTATTACTTTTACAGTGATTACACCACACTCTTTTGTAGCATTTCCGGGCCCTGTGCCCTTTTATTCCACATTTGTTGCATATTATATTTACATCTTCATCTTTTCTATCTTTTGTGTGTGGTTTGTAAGAGCCTTGCCCTTGTCTCGTGTAGATCTTCATCACATTATCTGTAGTTGCAACTTTCATTTTCTCTGTCTCCTTATAAACTCGGAGTCTTCTTTTAAAATCTGTAAACATGACATCGTCTTCATTTTGTGTTATGTTGACGGCTAGTGGCTTAAACGAATCCAGTAGTCCTTGTAGAAACATCGCTATGGTAAGTCCATCACTCATTAATTCTCCAGCATCCCTTAAAGCTGTAATATTGTTTTCTGTTCGTATCAAATAGTCTGTAACGTTCTCATTGTCACTCATGCGAAGCTGAGTCAATGCTGTGTACATGTTTATTATGCGTGGCTTACTTTTGCCCGAATAATGCTCTTTCAGTATTTTTAGGGCTTTTCTCCCGTCATTGGCAGCATCATGTCTTACCAGTGATAGGCTTTTATCATCGATCAGTCTTATCAGTTCAGCATAACAATCAGCGTTCTTCCATCTGTCTTCGGCTAGTTGCTCCGCTTCAGCATCAGTAGGCTGATGTAATATAGTTTCTTTTAGCTTCAGAGTGTGTAAATGTCCTAAGAATCTTGTCTCCCATAGATCAAACTTTTCTTCTGATCCATCGAACAGAAACTGTGGCGCTAGATATCCTCCCGCTCTGCTTACCATCTTTGCAAACTTTGCACACGTAATATGTTGCGTTAACTTCGCTCTCTCAAAAACGATCGCATGTCTCGCTGCCTGGGCCCATAACCTGTTGAGCTTGGAGTGCGTAGCTTAAGCACTAGACAGAACGAATCATTTTGTCAGCGTATTTTTTATTTCTCACTTTCACATGTTCTCTCTGTACAGCATGAACACGAGACAAACACTTCCGTTCAACAACAGTATAATGTGGAGACGTAAAGCACGTAAACAACATGACGTCATCATTACTGTACCAAAATATAATGAAACACAATTATGAACCCTTCAGTTATTATATTAATACAATGAGCAAGAGTGCCAGTACTTTAACAAAAACACCTACAGAAATAGAAAGATAATACATGTAAGTTCAAATTATGTGTTGCAAACAATGAATAAATGACAAACTACACAATTTTAACTAAATGCAATACTGTTTTATGGTGTTCTTGATTTTTCCTCTGTTTAAACATTATTCATTTGTGTTTGCTGTTTTTCTTCACTGTGATCTGAAGTTATTTTGTTCATTAGTTTCAGTTTTGCCTTTGATACTGACTAATCTATTGTATAAACACACTTATTGAATATTATTGATCAGCATCCATATAGAAAATAATAATATAACAGAGAGATCTGTATGAGGTGTACTCATTTATAAATCTCTAATCTTATTTAATAGGTTCAACATTGCTGTACATATTCTTCAGAGACCTCTCAGATTTCATCTCAAATACCTTCTCTAAATCTTCCTTCAACACACTCGAGCTCAGAGAAGCTGCACAGATGTCTTCAGCTCCAGTGGTTTGTGTTGTCTTCAGGACACGCCCACAGTCAGGAGAATCTCATGAATATTCATGTCAGAGTCACTCAGTGGAGCCAGTAATATTTCAGGATATACCTGTAGATAAGACAGGTGTGTTTTAGTGAAGTGAAAGAGTCAAAGAGCTCAGATTGTGTTCCTGCTGCACAAGAGCATCTGTACTTCTGCATGTGAGTTTCATTCTTCTACATTACGCTTATTTGTGGAGATGATGAAGGGATTTTAGATGTGTGAGTGTGATTTAAATGTCTGATCCTGAAGATCAAATCCTCCAACACAGATTAAACACTGAGTCAAACACGGTCATTTAAACACTGTGTCTAAAAGCTTTATTTTTTAATCCCTTTAAAGTGTTTGTTCTCTTCTATATCAGACTGACTCAATAGTTTCCAATAATTCAGCATTAAATATAACTCTAAACATTCAGAGTCACGAAATCAAAAGTAAAGTTAAAGCAGACCTTTCAGCTGAACAGGAAGAAAAGCTGCTGAAAAACAAGCTGACGAAAATTAATTTAACCTTTAACCGTCAGAGTAACTCATTAACTAACCAAATAGCCTCTTTAATAGATAAGACATTTTAATACTAACTAAATCAACAGTTGTCTAAACCTGAACTTATCTTGATAAACTTTATATAACATGCATTTATCTTAAATCAAATGTGAAATAGCTGAGGGTGTCAGATCAGGGGTTAAACCAACTGCATTGTAAAGGACTATATATATATATATATATATATATATATATATATATATATATATATATATATATATATATATATATACTCTTAATAAAGTAAAGGAAAGCCATTTTAAAATATTACAGATATGTATTACCCATGTAATGATTTATGTTTTATTTTTGACTTAAGGAGGAATCAGGAAGTCGCAATAATTATATTTTAGTGTTCTGTACATTTATCATTATAACTGATTAAAATAATCTTGTTTATGGATTGTGAAGTAAAATTCTTACACTATTTGGAAAACATCACATTCACAGAACACAATGTATGCTAACTGATCCTGAATCTGTGAACTCTTTTCCACCGATCTAAAGGTTTTAATGATTCCCTGATTTCAGTCATTTAAGATATTTAAGTTATCTGTATTTAATTTTAAAATTCCCTTTTATAATGGTTTGTGTGTAACTATGTATTCCCTTATGCTATTTCCCTTTAAACATATAATAAAAGAACAAAGAAATAAATGAATAAAAGCTGCTAAGTTAGATTTTTTACTGATAATAATAAATCATTTCTCACAACCAAGACACGTCAACCCAGTCTTCCATTTAGTAGTATAGTATTCCAATAGTATTAAACATCTGTATTGTAAATGTGTGATCATTGTATAATCAAAACATTTAATTAAAGCTGTCCTATTCTTGTCTTAGGACAATTTAGAAGAGCTTTTTGAATAATTTCAAATGTTGACTACTGTATATATACAATGCACAGCATTAATAAATACACTGCCTTAAAAAAAAAAAAAAAAAAAAAAAAAAATATATATATATATATATATATATATATATATATATATATATATATATATATATAGTTAAAGTCAGAATTAATAGCCCCCCTGAATTATAAGACCGCTCGTTTATTTTCTCCCCTTATTTCTGTTTAGTAGAGCGAAGATTTTTTCAGCACATTTCTAATCATAATAGTTTTAATAACCCATCTCTAATAATTTTTTTTTTTTTACTTTTATTTATTTACTTTTGATTTATTTTATCTTTACCATAATGACAGCACATAATATTTTACTAGATATTTTTCAAGACACTTCTATACAGCTTAAAGTGACATTTAAAGGCTTAACTAGGGTAATTAGGTTAACTAGGCAGGTTAGAGTAATTAGGCAAGTTATTGTATAACGATGGTTTGTCCTGTAGATTATTGAGAAAAAAATAGCTTAAAGGGGCTAATAATGACCTTAAAATGGTGTTTAAAAAATTAAAAACGGCTTTTATTCTAGCCAAAATAAAACAAATAAGACTTTCTCCAGAAGAAAAAATATTATCAGACGATCAGATTATCAAAACTACACCATTTTAACTAAATGCAATACTGTTTTATGTTGTTCTTGATTTTTCCTCTGTTTAAACATTATTCATTTGTGTTTGCTGTTTTTCTTCACTGTGATCTGAAGTTATTTTGTTCATTAGTTCCAGTTTTGCCTTTGGTACTGACTAATCTATTATATAAACACACTTATTGAATATTATTAAACAGCATCATATAGAAAATAATAATATAACAGAGAGATCTGTATGAGGTGTACTCATTTATATATAAATCTCTAATCTTATTTTATTGGTTCAACATTGCTGTAAATATTCTTCAGAGACCTCTCAGATTTCATTTCAAATACCTTCTCTAAATATTCCTTCAACACACTCGTGCTCAGAGAAGCTGCACAGATATCTTCAGCTCCAGTGGTTTGTGTTGTCTTGAGGACACACCCACAGTCAGGAGAATCTCATGAATATTCATGTCAGTGTCACTCTGTGAGCCAGTAATATTTCAGGATATACCTGTAGATCACACAGGTGTGTTTTAGTGAAGTGAAAGAGTCAAAGAGCTCAGATTGTGTTCCTGCTGCACAAGAGCGTCTGTACTTCTGCATGTGAGTCTCATTCTTCTACATTACGCTTATTTGTGGAGATGATGAAGGGATTTTTAGATGTGTGAGTGTGATTTAAATGTCTGATCCTGAAGATCAAATCCTCCAACACAGATTAAACACTGAGTCAAACACGGTCATTTAAACACTGTGTCTAAAAGCTTTATTTTTTAATCCCTTTAAAGTGTTTGTTCTCTCTACCAGTACTCTATAATGTCTTCTATATCAAAGTGAGTAAATAATTTCAGATCATTCAGCATAAAATATAACTCTTTAAACATTCAGAGTCACAAAACTGAAAGTAAAGTTAAAGCAGATCATCCAGTTGAACAGGAAGAGAAGCTGCTGAAAAACAACAAGCTGACGATCCTTAAAGAGGTGGTTCAGTGTTGTTAGGGCTTGGTTGTGTTTATTTATTTATTTATTTTTATTAAAATGCTGATGTTCACTAAACAAAATATATTTAACCCTTAACTGTCAGCAGACGTTTTGAGTACTAATTAAATAGCTTGCTAAATAAATGAATATCTTAGTTAATATATATAAAGTCACTCAACAAATCATATATTATATATTAAACATGAAATATATGAGGTGTCAGATCAGGGAACTGCATTCATTTTAAGAAGTGTGTATATACATCTATGTGTGTATTTAAATGTTACCAAACTGCTGTCTCCCTCATCATGTGGTCTGTTTCAGTAAGGTTTTGTTTGTGAAGTCAGCATTGATTGCTATAAAGTGTAATGTTCTTAATCTCAGTATATTGTCATCTCCAGGTGATGGTCAGCGGCTGATTGTTTCCTGAAAGCTCTGCTAATGTCTGCATTGGTGTTTTAGCTGCAGTATGGCAGAGGAGCGAGTAAAGGACTCTCTCTCAGAGATACACAGGTATTGACTCTGTTTTTGTCTCTCAGACTCAGAGATTATAATAATTTCTAAAGACACAAAGTAATATTTTGTGTTTTATATATTCTCATCAGATTTCTGTGCTGAGTTTTTTACCCATCAGGTTTCACAACAAGGTTTAAGAGTCAGTGTGTTTTTCAGTGAAACTAAAATTGTGCAGAATGAGAAAACAGCACATTGTCATGGCAATTTCAAATAAAGAGACTCTTACTGATCAAGAGACAAAGTTATCTTACAAGGTTTACCCCCAAAACTATTTTATTCTTTGCATAGAACGTCCTGTTTACGAACGTAACCCACGTTTCCCGAATAAGAAACTCCAACGTGCGTCTAATAACAGAGTACAGGAGATTGCTAGATGACCAATCACTCTGATTAGTCATTAGTGAAGTATATGAGTTGGCGTTCGCGGATCGAGCATCAGATTTTTGCCAGCTGAAGACTGAACACTCAGCTAACAGCTGGAGACACTGTGGCAGTGAAGACGCATGTCTCCGTTCCCTATTCAGGAAACATGGGTTACATTCATAACCAGGATGTTCCCCTTCATGGAAATTCTATTGTGCATCTGGTAACAGACTATGGGAGACTATATGGAAAACGCCACTAAGCCCATCATGGCTGACGTGTGGTTTGCCAAGCAAAGCCTGAGCGCATCAGCATCACCAAGAGCGCACTCTTCCAACGTCCCCTAGGCCCTTAAATTACCATTACATGGGAATATTAGAATTAACCTAATCCGGGGTTGTAATGGCTTTTACCTAGCTAATAAAGACTAGGAATTTTAGAATACGACAGTACGTTGGGAAAGCGTGCCAGTCCAAAGTGGGAGAATGCTGTGGAGACCACCTGCTACCCAAGAGAGTGCTACATATGATAAGCTGGTTAGCGGGTCGGGAAGACATGTGTCCGCCTGAAAAGGGGGAACCAACCGTGGCTGAAATAAGCATATGGGGTCACCATGGGGAACAGCGCATAGTTGACACCGAAACTCAGTATGTAGGTAGACCAAATGGGCATACCAGACATCACACTGAGCCAGGCACCCAGCTCCTCCACTGAGTCAGATGCTAGGGGACTCGGAGGCATTCTCTAGCGTTCGCCAGCAGGGAACTTACTAGCAGAATAGAAAAGGCACACTTTTCTCCAAGTTAGGGAGCATGACGCAGCAAGCGTTTTTGACACTGAGAATAACTTCCTCCCAATTGTCTGAGGTTACCTAGTAATTGGGAGGAAACTGGGTCTACTCAAAGATTATAAGATCTCGCGAATGTATTAGGTGTCGCCCAGCCTGCAGCTCTGCAGTTATCTGTGAGAGAGGCACTGTGTGCTAACGCCCAGGAGGAGGCGACACTTCTAGTAGAGTGTGCCTAGAGTGTAAAGGAGACTGAAGTTTGTCCTGCAGTTTATTCCTCTGGTGTGTTTGTGTCTTCAGGGTGAGATCAAGATCACGTGTGTCCAGCTCTGTGTTTCTATTGAATGACTGCTCAAAACTTCATCAAAACATTCGCTCAAAACATCATCTACCAGATGTCAGTGAGGAAACACCATCATCAGCAAAAAGGTATTTAGTGTTTTACATTATTGGAGACACTAATACTTCTTAGCAGTGTTTATCAGGAGTTTTTTTTATACTTAAACAATCAGGATCATGTGTGTCCAGCTCTGTATCTATGAAGAGCGATGGATCAATGGATAAACCACTAGACCTCAGAGAGAAAACACCATCATCTGCTCAAAGGTATTTTGTGCTGTACATTATTGCTCACACATAGTCTGTATTACAGTAATTGATCAGGACATTTTTATTTTAGTTACACAACAATATAAAGATTTTTTCCACTAAATTTTCTAGAAAACACTAGAACAGTGTATAATCTGAATTTATTCATTTATACTCCTGATATGGACAGATATGACATTCCCTTAAGGTTTGTAACTTTAAATACTGCATGTGAAAAAAAAAACTTTGGTAGTAAAATGTCCTTCTTGTCATGATGAGCTTTAAATAAAGAGACAGAAGATCTGCAGCATCTATTAAATAAGTCTAAATTTTTCCAAAAATGTCTCAATTTTATGCAAAATCTCAATTTTTGACCAGGGGTCTCATTTATAAAATATGGACAAAACTGGGGTGGAAACATGCGTACGACACTTTCCATATAAAGTCAAATAAATAAATATTGTACAAGAAAATGTGCAGAGCTGAAAGTACTCCACGTAAATGTATTTCACTTGAATATTGACTTAAATGAAAAACTTTAAACGTAGGAGACACAGGAGTGGGAATAATGGGTGGGGACTGGCATAATAAATGATCTCATGACTTTTTTGATCTGAAGTTTTACACATTAAAGCTTTATATTACACCTTGAACAAACACCTTGAGGTTGTGACACTCCTTTTCCTCTGGTGTGTTTGTGTCTTCAGGGTGAGATCAGGATCATGTCTTTCCAGCTCTGTGTCTCTGAAGAGTGACTGGTCAATGGGTAACCCACCAAACCTCAGAGAGAAAACATCATCATCTGCTCAAAGGTATTTTGTGCTTTACATTATTGCTCACACATGGACTGTTTTGTATTCTGTAAAGAGAGTCATTCCTGAATGAGTTGTTTGTTTGAGTAAATCAAACTTGACTCAATAAGACATTTACAGACACCTAATGGCAGTTTGAGTTTCTTATTCATAATATCTTTCAGTAAATAATAATCTCGCATTTCTATGCCAACATTAACTCAACTTTGCCATTTCAAATCTGAATGAGTTTCTGTCATTTGTAAAACAAACTTTGTTTGGAAAATGTTTAATAATTTGGCTCGATTGCACAATTAACAAATGTGTCCACTGTCCTGACTGTCTCTTTATTATGAGCACTATACAGAACATGTATTATTTTCAGTGTTTCCTACATATATCTGTATCTGTTTGCCTCTAAATGTAAAATGTATAATTACAGTAGTTTTATCTGTTAACAGTGTTGAATATGAGTTAGCAGTTTCAGGAGACGAGACTCACAGGAGCCACAAGAGTTACACAGACAATCTCCAGTCAATCTTCCAGGTAGGAAAAACTCATTTCGATTCATTAAAGTCACTGAAATAACTCCATGAAACACACAGAATATTCGTTCACAACACTTGAGAACTGGATCTTGTAACCTGCTTAGGTTGGCCCCTGACCTAACTAAAAGTGTCTACAAAATGAATTATCTTAATAGTCTGTGCTGCTTTGGTTTTTCAGATATTAAAATAAAATCTCTAGGTCATTCTGAGGTCTCTAAATCATTTACTTAGTTAATTTTTGACTGAATGTTTGATATTTCAACCAGTTTTACTCAGAACAGCTGGATCTAGTCTGACATCGGCCTGTTTTATAAAATATACATTACAAATATCAGGATATGACAACTGCATCTATTGGCAAAACAACAGAATCAGAATCAGAAAGAGCTTTATTGCTAGGTATGTTCACACATACGAGGAATTTGTTTTCGTGACAGAGCTTCTACAGTGCAACAGGATTACAGAGACAGGACAAAAAACAGATAATAAATATATTTTAAAAAGTACAAGTAAGTAGTGAGTGCAAATATACAGATTGACAAGTGTATGTACATGTTTATTACTATATACAACGTTTTATGTGCAGCTGTTATGTGCAAATTGGCATGTAAAGTGTGTTGTTAAATAAGTGTATATATGTATAAAAGTGTATAGCAAGTAGTGATGTTGGTTTCTCAATTATTATCATCAAGTGTTCATGAGATGGATTGCCTGAGGGAAGAAACTGTTTCTGTGTCGGGCTGTTCTGGTGCGCAGTGCTCTGTAGCGTCAACCAGAAGGTAAAAGTTCAAAGAGGCAGTGTGCTGGGTGTGAGGGGTCCAGAGTGATTTTGGCAGCCCTTCTACTCGATCTGCATAAGTACAGTTCTTGGGGAGTAGGAAGGGTTGTACCAGTGATTCGCTCAGCAGTCCGAACTATTCGACGTAGTCTTTGGAGGTCGTATTTAGTAGCTGAGCTAAACCAGACAGTTATTGATGTGCAGATGACGGATTCAATGATGGAGGTGTAGAACTGTTTCAGCAGCTCCTTTGGGAGGTTGAACTTTCTCAGCTGACGAAGAAAGTACAGCCTCTGTTGAGCTTTTTTGACAATGGAGTCAATGTGAGTGTCCCACTTCAGGTCCTGAGAGATGGTGGTGCCCAGGAACCTGAATGACTCCACTGCTGCCACAATGCTGTCCATGATGTTCAGTGGGGGGAGAGCAGGGGGGTTTCTCCTGAAGTCCACTATCATCTCCACTGTTTTGAGCGTGTTGAGCTCCAGGTTGTTGTGGCTACACCAGACAGCTAACTCCTTAACCTCCTGTCTGTAAGCAGACTCGTCACTGTCCTGAATGAGGCAGATAAGTGTGGTGTCGTCTGCAAACTTCAAGAGCTTCACAGAGGAGTCTTTTGATGTGCAGTCATTCGTGTACAGGGAGAAGAGCAGTGGGGAGAGGACACACCCCTGGGGGCGCCAGTGCTGATTGTGCAGATGCTGATGAGAATTTTTTCCAGCTTAACCAGCTGCTGCCTGTCCGTTAGGAAGCTGTTGATCCACTGACAGACAGAGGTGGGCACAGAGAGCTGAGTTAATTTGGGCAGGAGAAGTTTTGGGATGATAGTGTTAAACGCCAAGCTGAAGTCAACAAACAAGATCCTCACATAGGTCCCTGGTCTGTCTAGGTGATGCAGAGCATAATGCAGTCCCATATTTACTGCATCATCCACAGACCTGTTTGCTCTGTAGGCAAACTGAAGAGAGTCCAGTGAGGGTTCAGTGATGTCCTTCAGGTGGGCCAGCATCAGTTTTTCAAAGGACTTCATGACCACAGATGTTAGTGCCACCGGTCTGTAGTCCTTTAGTCCTGTAAGTTTGGGTTTCTTTGGGATGGGGATGATGGTGGAGCGTTTGAGGCAGGAGGGCACTTCACACAGCTCCAGTGATCTGTTGGTCAGCACAGGATTTTAAACAGGCTGGTGTTATAAAATCTGGGCCTGGTGCTTTTTTCCTCTTGTGTTTCCGGAAGACCTGGCGCACCTCATCTTTGTTAAACTGTAGTGCAGGTATGGGAGAGGTGGTAATGGTGGCGTGAAGAGCAGTTCAAAGTGGGTGTGGGGGGTTTTCTCAAACCGGCAGTAAAACTCATTCAGGTTGTTTGCAAGTCGTTCATTGTCTACAGTGCTGGGGGATGGTGTCTTGTAGTTTGTGATGTTTTTCAGACTTTTCCACACAGATGCTGAGTCGCTGGAAGAGAACTGACTCCTTAGTTTCTCAGAATAGTTCCTTTTTGCGACTCTGATCTCCTTTTCCAGTGTGTATTTGGCCTGTTTATACAAGGCCCTATCCCCATTCCTGTTAGCAACCTCCTTGGCCTCACGTAGCTGTCTGAGTTTTACAGTGAACCATGGTTTTTCATTGTTGTATGTGAGTTGAGTCTTGGTAGGAATGCACACGTCTTCACAGAAACTGATATAAGATGTTACAGTCTCTGTGAGCTCATCCAGATCGTTTGCAGCAGCTTCAAAAACACTCCAGTCAGTGAGGTCGAAACAGGCTTGTAGATCCCGCACTGTTTCGTTAGTCCATCTTTTCACAGATCTTAATACAGGTTTGGCTGTTTTCAGTTTCTGCCTGTAGGTTGGAATGAGATGAATCAAACAATGGTCAGAGTGTCCCAAAGCTGCTCGTTGGACGGAGCGGTATGCATCCTTTATTGTAGTATAGCAGTGATCCAGAATATTGCTGTCTCTTGTGGGACATGTAACATGCTGTCTATATTTTGGCAGTTCACGGGACAGTTTTGTTTTGTTAAAATCCCCGAGAATGATTAAAACAGAGTCCGGGTGTTGTTGCTCTAACACCGTGATCTGATCAGCTAGTTTCTGTATCGCCAGGCTTGCGTGCGCGAGCGGAGGAATGTAAACACTGACGAGGATGAACGAGCAGAACTCGCGCGGGGAGTAAAAAGGCTTACAGTTAATAAACAGTGCTTCGAGATCTGGACAGCACATCTTCTTTAAAACTGTTACGTCTGTACACCACCTTTCATTGATGTAAACGCACGTCCCGCCACCGCGTGATTTCCGCGTTGATTCTTCGTCGTGATCCGCTCTGAACAGCTGATAGCCCGGTAGGTGAAGCGCGTTGTCCGATATGGTTTAGCCAGGTTTCCGTGAAACATAGAGCAGCTGAATGCAGAAAATCCCTGTTTGTCTGAGAGAGCAGAATGAGTTCGTCTATTTTGTTGGGTAGAGAGCGGAGATTTGCCAGATGGATGCTAGGCAGCGCGGTCCGAAATCCGCGCTGTCTGTGTTTCACAAGCGCGCCTGCACGCTTTCCTTGACTGTGCGCTTGAAAGCGTTTGAGTAGCACTGCGGCTCCTCCGACTACAATGTCCAACAGAACATCAGATAAATCCAGGTATGGAAAAATATTCGGTGGTGTATGTGCCCGAATGTCCAACAATTCGTCTCTGGTGAAACTAATTGTAGGAATAAGACTCGAGACAGGACAAACTAACAAAAACACAAACACTACTGCAGAGTACGACACGGAGGCTGCCATCGTCATCGGCACCATCTTGCAACATGCAACATACCAAGCTAAAACATAGCATCCTGCACTTAATTAGCTAATAAGAACAGTTTAGAGCAGAGATGCCCAAACTAGCGCCCACGGGCCAAAGTTGGTGTATGGTAACCTTTGATTTGACACGTCATCCCGTCTAAGAGAGGCAGAATGTTGGGGAGGGTAGAGGTAATGCCTTTAAAACACATTATCATTTAAAATTTAACGTAACCTTTAATTTGTTTTATTGTTAAATTAAAAAACAGCAAACTGAGATGAAATGTTTGAGTTAAATGTGAATTAATCCGATTTTTCTTTTAATGAACACACTGTTGCTCAACAGATAGAGCACTAGTCTGAAATCATCGGTGAGCAGATGAAGAGAAAGGCTGGTGCAGCTTGACTAGTGTATTCGGCTGTAAACTCCATTGTGTTATAAAGAGAACTCTTATTATTTGTCTTAAAGCTTTCTTTAAACTATGGCGTATGATAAACATATGATAATTTATTATAAAGTATTTTTTAATTATTGGGTTTGTGGACGTACAGCTATGTGTGAATGAATGATTTCATTAAATATTGATCTTCTCTTTTCTTCAATCAAAGAATCTTGAGAGCAAAATGATCAGATTCCTGACGAATGAACTGGGAAACTTTAAGAAAATCTTACAGGAAGAAAACAGACAAGAGTTTGTAAAGGAGTTTAATGAGAACAGAAGCAGAATCACAGAAGCAGCTCTTGATCTCACACTCTTCTTCCTGAGAGAGATGAAGCAAGATCAAGCTGCTGATACACTTGAAGGTAAGAGATTCCCAGCAAACATTTGAACATCTGATGACCACTGAAAAGGCGTCCCTGCTACACATTCCATCATGGTTGAAAAATATATCCAAAACCCAAATTGAAATGACGTTTATATTATACTTATAAATAATCACACTTATTATTTAAAACTGTGAAAGGCAACAAGGTTATTATAATGTCTGATTTCTGTCCAGTCAGACCTGAATGTCTTTATAACGTTGTAGACACGTGTAACGTGTTAACACACAAAGAACAACACTTTAAATAAAGCAGCTGCTTTTTATTTGATCAAACATTTTTAGCTAAACAACTATTTATTTCTGTTAAACATTAAGCACATTAACAGAACACCAGAGGGAAAAAAGATTTATGGAAACATTAAATTAATTGACAAGTCTGTTTTAACCCCCCAGCCCAGTTCTTCTAGGAGCATGTTTGAGGCTTTTTATGATTGCTCCATCTCCTGACAGCATCTGATTGAAGACAATATGATTGTGTATGAGCCTACAAGTAAATGTAAAAAAAAACTAAATGTAAAAAGTATATATTGTAAAGAAAAGGGGTAGGGGTGTCCCAATTCTCTTTAGCCTGAAGGCATAGGGCTAAGGGGAAGAGGTGAATACCCCTTGGAACAAAGATTTTGTCAGGACCACATTTGAAACCAAGGGGTAAGAACATTTCCCAGAATACACCAGTTACAACAGCAGCATTGCTGAACCCAGAAGTAAGGAGATCCACAAATTAGTATTTTTTGTCATTATTAAAAATGTTTTTAAGCACATGTTTTAATATATTCATAACTGCGTTCGTGTTTTACTATCATGCTTATTAAAAATACACTAAATTTGGCGATCTATAATCCATAATCATAACTTCTGTACAGCAGTCCCACAACATTCTGACACTCGATTACCCTGTCAGTAATGTCTAGTGGCTGGGAATGAGTTTTTACAGTGTCTGCTATAATGTTAATGTTGTTTTCGTGTGTTTACAGATGAATATGGCCACTGTATAAATGCACAGTATAGTCACGATCTTAATGCCACATTAGATCATTATGATAACATGATTTATGCCTTCAGTGATTTCCTGAAGATAAATACCAAAAAATAACCCAACTGGAATAACTACAGTAGTCACGATCGTTTGATCTCATATGAAGCAAGAGATCGTGATGACGCATGATGACATGTGCTGGTGCTGTAGTGCTGTCCCAATTCTTAGAGGATAAATTTTGAAGACCTTCCCCTTAACCCTCGTTTGTAAGGGCCAAGGGGTAGGGGTACAAAAATAGAATTGGGATTGGGCCTTAGTCTGTAACTGAACGAACAGGACATTTATTATGAAAGATGGGCAACATTAAACTAAACAAAACATCATTACAGAATAACATGATCTGAATGAAAATGCTGCCCACATTACCTTGAATAGCTTGTGGTACAAGCGGAACATTTGAATGCTCTATTTCTAGATGTCATTATTTAACATTCAGAAACATGAAATTGGATTGTAATTATCATGTTGGAGCAATACATTTAAACAATGCAGGGTAAATACATGACTTTGTTGAAACTCTGGACAGCTGCTGAGCTTATATGTGACACCACAATGAAAATGGAAAATAAAAAAATGTAATATAAATTTAATGCAGTTGCTATCTCTCTACATACAGACAGAATAATATGGATGGATGAATGGGATACAAAGATACTTAACCATTTGTCCTATAGTAAACTTAAGCAGAGCTATTTCTTTTCATCATCTTTGATGGACGCCTCGAAGGATCTTTAGTCACTCTCAGTATCTAGTTGCATTATAGAACATGTTGACTTGCCAGGGCCTAAAAGGCCAGATAATCTCCAAAGTTCATCATACAATTCAATGGACATGGCAAACATTTGTCTTTGGAATCCTAAAAGTAAATTCAGCACATGATTGTGTATACACGGTCACGGCTGTTACAGTATTCGTAAAATAAATGTGACAAGGTTTGTTATTTTTTATCAATTCCTTCTCAGGTTTTCCCCTGTATATTGGTTGTGAGAATATGGCATGGAAACTCAAATAAAAAACTAACAACAGTCAGCTAAAACACTAGAATCAATATTGTTGACAAATAAGAAATATTTATAACTACAAACAATGGAAAGTATTCAGACCACCTTACATTTTTCACTCTTTGTTATATTGCAGCTGTTTGCTAAAATCGTTTAAGTAATTTTTTTTCTTCATTAATGTACACACAGCCCTCCATATTGAAAGAAAAAACATGTTGGCATGTTTGTAGATTTCTAAAAAAAGAAAAAAAAGTGAAAAACCACATGGTTTATAACCTGTAAATGGTTCTCAAATGGAAAGCAGTAAATTTGGCTCAAAGAACTCTGGAAGTTTGCAGTGTCATCAGACAAGTGTTTGAGGGAATGAATGATGATTGGAAAGTTTGGTTTATTAAAATCTACAGAAGAATCAACAAAATGCTCCAGAATCTTAGAATTCATCAGGAAGTTGTCACGGATTGGCCAGGCTCTTCCACCAGTATCACGCAACGAGCACCATCACCTGAGTTCTAATCACACACAGCTGCAGCTAATCCCTCCAACTCACCACAAAAGCACACACCTCACATCACTTAGTGTCCGGGCTCATTCCAACGAAGTGGACTCATAGATAGTACCTCCTGGTATTCTCTATCTACTTAACTCGTCTCTTGTACTTACCTGATCTCTGTTTCCTTCCAGTCTGTCCAGCGTTCCTGGTGTCCTGTCAGAGTTGTGTGTGTCGTCAGGCTGTCTTCCCCGCAAGCCCTCTGGTGTGTGCATTCGGTCTTCCTCAGTGTCTGTCATCCATCCTGTCCCAAAGAAGGAGTATCAGCTCAACCGATAATCACTCACTTCCCCATAGTAATCCTTTTGTGCTCCGCTGTTAAAATAAACATTCATTTTCTCACCTTGTTTGTCCGTCTGCTTCCCTAACAGAAGCCCGGACCTCTACACAACTAACAGCATGAGCACTCCCGATCCCATTCAGGAGTTGGTGGACTCGCTGAAAAGAGTCCTACTACCATCTGCTCCACTTCCCGAAGCACCACCAGCACCGAGCACTTCACCGTCCACCCACTCATCCAGTCCCATGGCTCGACCAGCGCCCTACTCTGGCGGGGCGGAGGAGTGCAATGGATTTCTTCTACAATGTTCCCTTGTATTCACAATGCAACCTGATTTATACCCCACAGATCGGTCGAAGATTGCGTTCATCATCTCTCTTCTCTCTAGGTCGGCTCTCCGGTGGGCTGAGACCATCTGGCAGCAAGCTGGGCCGGTAACGAATTCCATTCATACATTTACCAGTATTTCATTTACCAGTATTTCAAGGAGGTCTTTGGTCGTGCGGATGGAGAAGTAGCAGCCGGAGAACAATTGTACCAACCTAAAACAGGGAGACTCACAATCACTAAGCGACAGAGGAGTCTGACCCGGGGTCTGTGTATGTACTGTGGTGCCGAAGGACATGTCAGGCTGGACTGTCCCATTCGTCCAGTACACTCCTTGGTGAGTGTGTTTAGTTCTACCATTGAAAAAATGCACCCTCTCACTACCAATGTTCAGTTAACTGCCCATTCTGTCTCTATTTCAGTCACGGCCCTTATCGACTCCGGGTCAGCTGGAAATTTCATCTCACACGCCCTCTGTCGCCACCTCCAGCTCCACACTGAAGCCTCGACGCACGTCTACCAGATTCAACATATAACCAACGATATCCATTCCCAGGCACGCATCCATCGTAAATGTGAACCCGTCAATCTTCAAGTGGGATTGCTTCACAAAGAGGAGATCCAATTTCTGGTTCTGGAGGGTGCATCGATGGACATCATCCTAGGGCGCCCGTGGCTGGTGAAGCACGATCCCATCCTCTCTTGGAGCACAGGAGAAATCAAGAGATGGGGTGAAGAATGCAGATCCAGCTGTTTTCCCGACCTACCCTTGCAGATTCAGAGACCCCTAACAGTCTACGTCACGTCAGTCGAGCCCTGTCGAGAAACGATCCATCCAGATTCCAAAGTTCTACTCCTCATACGAGGACGTATTTTGCCCCAAGAGAGCTTCCCAGCTACCTCCACATCGGCCATGGGACTGCGCCATAGACCTGCTTCCAGATGCTCCAATGCACAGAGGTAGGATCTACCCGTTGTTCCTTCCGGAAACTAAGGCCATGGAGAAGTACATTCAGTAGGCTCTGAGTCAGGGGTATATCCATCCATCCACATCACCCGCTGCCTCAAGCTTCTTCTTCGTGGCTAAGAAGGATGGAGGGTTGCGGCTATCGATTACAGAGTACTGAATCAAGGAACCATCAAATTCCGATATCCCCTTCCTCTCGTCCCTGCGGCCCTGGAACAACTCCGATCAGCCAAAATCTTCGCCAAGTTGGACCTCCGCAGCGCCTACAACCTGGTAAGAATACGTGAGGGGGACGAATGGAAGACAGCGTTTGTGACCTCTACTGGGCACTACGAGTACCTGGTCATGCCCTATGGTCTGGTCAACGCCCCCTCCGTATTCCAAAACTTCATCCACGAAGTCCTCCGGGAGTTCCTCCATCTCTTCGTCATTGTCTACATAGATGATATCCTGATTTACTCCCGGAGTGAGGCCGAACATCGCCACCACGTTGCGGAGGTCCTGCAAACCCTCAGAAAACATCAGTTGTACCTCAAGGCTGAAAAATGCTCATTCCACTTACCATCTGTTCAGTTCCTAGGGTACATCATCGATCAAAGAGGGGTTCGCATGGACGAGGGGAAGGTCACTTCCGTCATCTCCTGGCCAGAACCCAAAACCATAAAATAACTCCAACGATTCCAAGGATTTGCCAATTTCTATCGACGTTTCATCCACAATTACAGTCTCATCACCGCTCCACCTACCAATCTGCTCAAGAAATAACCCAAAACCCTATCCTTGCCTCCCGAAGCCGCCGCAGCCTTCAAAAGCCTCAAAGAATCCTTCACTCAAGCTCCAGTCCTGACTCACCCCAATCCCGACTTGCCTTTCGTGGTCGAAGTAGATGCATCGACCACTGGAGTGGGAGCTATCCTGTCTCAGTCCCACGGTACTCCCGCACTACTCCATCCATGTGCCTATTTCTCCCCAAAGCTCAGCCCGGCGGAAAAGAACTATGACATCGGGAACCGAGAACTTCTTGCTATCAAGCTCGCCTTAGAGGATTGGCGACACTGGTTGGAGGGGGCCAAACATCCATTCCAGGTGATCACAGATCACAAAAACTTACAATACCTCAAAGATGCTAAAAGACTCTGTCCTCATCAGGGCCCGATGGTCCTTGTTCTTCTCCAGATTTCAGTTTTCTATATCATAGCGACCAGGATCAAAAAACATCCGAGCAGACGCACTTTCTAGAATACATGATCAGCAAGAAATCATCGAGACCCCGGCCAAGATCCTTCCAGACCAGATTACTGTCTGTCCCATCACATGGTCCGCTCCTACAGTCGTCGCCACTCCAGAATCCAGAACTCCGCCGGGCTGTCCCCCTAATCGACGGTTTATCCCTGAAAACCAACGGGTAGATCTCATTCATTCCAGCCATACCTCTCTGGGCACAGGGCATCCCGGGGCCAACAACACCCTCTCGCTGCTATCCCAACGCTTTTGGTGGCCGAATATGGCAAGGGATGTGAGGAGATATATCCAAGGCTGTAGAGAATGCGCTATGTCGAAGAGTCCTCGCCATCTGCCTGCAGGCAGACTCCATCCCTTGCCCATCCCGAACCGCCCCTGGTCACACCTAGGAGTCGACTTCATGACGGATCTCCCATCATCTGGAGGTAATACCTGGATTTTTGTCATTGTAGATCGATTCTCAAAATTCTGTCGTTTGATTCCCTTGAAGGGTCTGCCCACAGCCCTAGAGACAGCTGAAAATCTATTCAACCATGTCTTTCGATGTTTTGGGTTACCTGAAGATATAGTCTCGGACCGGGGACCCCATTTCATCTCCAGACTATGGAAAGCCTTCTTCAGACTCCTAGGTGTGACCGTCAGCCTCTCTTCTGGCTATCATCCACAGACCAACGGCCAGACAGAGAGGAAGATCCAAGAAGTGGGGCGGTTCCTCAGGACCTTCTGTCACGGTCACCAAAACTCCTGGAGCCAGTTTCTGGGCTGGGCGGAATACGCCCAGAATTCCCTGCGGCAACCTACCACCCGACTCACGCCATTCCAGTGCATTCTGGGATTCCAACCTCCACTCTTTCCCTGGGATGGCGAACCTTCTGATGTCCCCGCAGTGGATTACTCGTTCCGGGAGAGCGAGAGGGTCTGGGACGATGCTCATCACCATCTTCAGAGGGCAGTTCGCAGAGCAAAAGAGGTGTCTGACAAAAGGAATATTCCAGGTCCCATCTATACTCTGGGGCAGAAAGTCTGGCTCTCCACCAGAGACATCCGCTTGCGACTGCCCTCCTGAAAACTTAGTCCCAGATTTGTTGGTCCCTTCACCATCATGGAACAGGTCACGTACAAATTCACGTACCCAGTCACGTACAAATTACAGTTACCACTGCAATACAGAATCCACCCCACATTCCACGTATCACTCCTCAAACCTTTTCACGACCCTCTGATTCCCTCCACAGAGCCTGGCCACGAAGAGGAACCCCCTCCCCCACTGATGTTGGAAGAAGGGTCCATCTACAAAGTCAAGGACATTCTACGGTCCCAGCGTCGTGGTGGTCATCTAGAATACCTCGTTGACTGGGAGGGATATGGACCAGAGCAGAGGTCTTGGGTCCCCAGATCCAATATATTAGATCCCGCACTTATGGAGGAGTTCCACTCTAATCACCCCGAGTTCCCGGCTCCTCGTGGACGAGGTAGACCACCACGGCGCCGGAGGTTTAGGCCCTCAGGAGCGGGCCTTGGGGAGGGGAGTAATGTCACAGATTGGCCAGGCTCTTCCACCAGTATCACGCAACGAGCACCATCACCTGAGTTCTAACGCACAGCTGCACCCAGTCACTCCAACTCACTACAATAGCACACACCTCACATCACTCAGTGTCCGGGCTCGTTCCAACGAAGCGGACTCATAGATAGTACCTCCTGGTATTCTCTATCTACTTAACTCGTCTCTTGTACTTACCTGATCTCTGTTTCCTTCCAGTCTGTCCAGCGTTCCCGGTGTCCTGTCAGAGTTGTGTGTGTCGTCTTCCCCGCAAGCCCTCTGGTGTGTGCATTCGGTCTTCCTCAGTGTCTGTCATCCATCCTGTCCCAAAGAAGGAGTATCAGCTCAACCGAACATTATTCACTTCCCCATAGTAATCCTTTTGTGCTCCGCTGTTAAAATAAACATCATTTATTTTCTCACCTTGTTTGTCCGTCTGCTTCCCTAACAGAAGTCAAGTTGGTTTTAGCTGGTCATTTTCCAGCCTGACCAGCTAAGTCCAGGCTGGAAACGGCTGGAAACCAGCCTGGAAATGGCCAAAACCCCTCTAAAACCAGGCTGGTTGACCAGCTAAAACCAGCCAACCAACCTAGGCTGGTTTAAGCTGGATTTTTCAGTAGGGAGGGTTCAGAAAAAACAAAACACCAGTGCAGAAATTCAACACAGAAGAACATAAACACTGACTGCCAGCTGGTGTTTCTGAAGTGTTACTGCAGAGCAACACAAACAGCAGAAGTATAAATGCATGGCTACACACAAGGCAGTCGCCGTGGGTCACGCCAATCACTCAGCACAGAAGTATAAACCAGTCTTAATGCTAACAGCTAAGGTAACTGTCTAATCCAAGGACTTCTAACATTACACAGATGACAAAGTGCACTCATGAAACTTCTGTTTCTTCATGATGAACAAGTCAAATTCATGCATATTATGAAAACTAACACATACTGTTCTTACACTAAAGTAAACTTGTAATAATTTGTCTTCCTCCTCTCCTCATGCTTGTGTATAAAAAAACACCATAACTGCGATCTCTTGCACATGAGTTGCATGAAGATGCGTCTTGTGACGCGATCTAAGTCCAAAATGTTGAAAGAGTTTGTTAACCCTAATAATACCTGTGTACCGGTCGAGTCGGTCCCTCCTGGATTGTCTTTCTTGTCAAAGATTTCCCATGCAGAATGTATTGTTGCCCACAGGGATGATATTTATTGACCGCTGTTGAAAAAAGATATCTCGCGGTTTATTAGAACATGTCATATGTGCCCACTGACCAGAAAACCTAATCAGCCACTGAAACCGGCCCCAATGTATCCAATTCCTCCAGTAAAGCAGCCATTTGAATATTTGTTAATGGACTGTGTTGGTCCAATACTCCCTCAAAATCGGGAAGTAAATTCCCCTTGACTGTAATGTCAAAGGAGTAGCTAGTAAAAGCCCTGTGTTAATTCGTCTCAATCTTCTGTTTACCTAAGCTCATTCAAAGTGACCAGGGAACAAACTTCAAAAATGTTTGTGGAGATTTTAAAGCAATTAAGAGTTCAACATCACTGTTCCAGCACACAACGTCCTCAGAGTCAAGGTGTGTTAGAGAGATTTCACCAAACACTGAAGTGACTCTTGTGTGTGTATTGTGGAGAATTAAATTGCGACTGGGAAGAAGGGCTTCCGTGGCTTTTGTTAGCCGCAAGGGAGGTCACACAGTCTAGTTTGGGTTTTAGTCCAAATGACGTTATCTGCGATCAGTTAAAAGGTAAACAGCCACCAAAAAGTTGAAAAGGCGCTTGTTTTTAGCTGGTCAGGCAGCACGGAAAAATTTGGAAAAGGCTCAAATTAAAATGAAAAAGCTTTCTGATCGTCGGTCTGGACAGCATGTTTTCAATCCCGGGGATCAGGTTTTGGCATTGCTGTCCTTAGTGAGCTCTCTGTTCTGCGCAAAATTTGTGGGAGCATGTACTGTGGTGTGTGCATTGTCTGATATTAATTATGAAAATAAACTCCAGATAGAATGGAAAAACCCAAGTCTTTCATGTAAACTTGCTGAAACCTTTTTTCTCCCGCGATTGTCAAGCAGCTGATATTATCTCATCAGGGGTGGTCAGTCCCGTGAATGAGGTGCTGGGACAATCCTCTGAAGGAGACAGGGTGGGTGGTAAGTTTTTAGGAAATGCTATAGTGCAACCCTAATTAACAAATTCTGAGATAGATTTGGAGGACTTGTTGTCTCACTTGTCTGTTTTGCAGCAAGCGGAGTTGTCACAGTTGATAAGTGAGTTTCCATCATTATTTGGGGATGTTTCATCACAAACTCATTTAATAAAGCATGACGTGGATGTGGGTGATGTTTCACCTATATGCCAGCATTTTTATTGCGTCTCTTTTGAAAAATGTATTAAATTAGAGTTAGAAATTCAGTACATGCTGAAGAATAACATTGCAAAACCATCATGTTCGAGTTGGGCATCGCCGTATTTATCGTAAAATTAATAAATCACTAAACCTGACACTTTTCCTATCCCAAGAGTTTCCTGTCCCAAGATTGCATTGATCAAGTGGGCTCAGCAAGATATGTTAGTAAATTTGATTTACTCAAAGGATAATGGCAGGTGCCTTTGACAACTTGGGCACAGAAAATTACTGTTTTTGTAACTTCTTCAGGGCTATATTCTTATTCTGTCATGAGCTTTGGGTTACAAAACACTGCTGCGACATTTCAGAGATTGATGAATTGTGTAATCTCTGGTTTAGAGGGTTGTTTGGTCTATTTGGACGATGTTATAGTTTGAAGCGATAACTGGGTTCAACACGTGAGACGGGTGTGAGAATTATTTATTTATAAACCTTTAGCTGAAGCTAATTTAACTGAATTTAGCTAAATGTGAATTTGCACAGGCACCGGTTTCCTATTTGGGCAAGGACGTGGGATAGAGTATGGTGCACCCTTTGCGTACTAAGGTGAGCATGATCAAGAATTGCCCTACTCCTTGTACTAAAGAAGAGCTTAAGCGGTTTATTGGAATGGCCAGTTATTATCGTGGGTTCTGCCCAAATTTTTCATGTTATTTGTCCACTGACTAGTCTATTGAAGAACTTTGGTAAGTTTGATAGACTCCATTCATTCATTAATTCATTTTCTTTTTGGCTTAGTCCCTTTATTAATTTGGGGTCGCCCCAGCAGAATGAACCGCCAACTTATCCAGCATATGTTTTACGCAGCGGATGCTCTTCCAGCTCCAACCCATCACTGGGAAACACCCATACATTCCCATTCACACACGTACACACTATGGCCAATTTAGCTTACCCAGTTCACCTACAATGCATGTCTTTGAACTTGTGAGGGACCTGAACCGGAGAGCCTGAAGGAAACCCACGCAAACACAGGGAGAACATGCAACCTCCACACAGAAATGCCTACTGACCCAAGGCTTGAACCAGCGACCTTATTGCTGTGAGGCAACAATGCTACCCTCTGCGCCACCGCGCTGCCTGAGTGGACTCCACATTGCCAAAAAGCTTTTGAGAATGTGAAGTTGTTGTTGACTGCTAAGTACTTCTGTGTTAGCAGCGCCCTAAAGTGGTCTTCCCTTTGAGATTCAGGTTGAAGCAAGTCACGAGGGAGCCAGAGCGGTCCTTCTCCAGACTCATTCCGATGGTCTTAGTCATCCAATAAGTTATTTCTCATGCAAATTTAACTCATATTAGTTGAATTATTCTGTTATTGAGAAGGAAACGCTGGCGCTTATCTAGGCACTTCAACATTTTGATGTATGTGTGGGAGGATGGTCCCCGGTTGATGTTTTTTTGATCACAATCCTTTGACATTTCTTCATTCATTGCAGTGTCTGAGTCCACGCTTACTTGACGATTAAACACATTAAGGGAATTAAGATTGTTTTTGCAGACACCTTGTCACGTGCCCCAGTGGTGCAGTGATAAAGTGGTATTTTGGTGTCCAATTGATGTGACTTGACCTACTCCTATATGTATGTATGCTATTCATTTTTGATGGGAGTTTTTTTTTTTTTTTTTTTTTACGGGGGTGTGTTAGGACTGCGCAGTTTTGGTTTGTGTTTCCGTATGTTCTGTCTGTTCTAGGTTGGTCTAGGTTGGGGCGTGCCCTTAGTGTACCTGTACCAGCGCCCTTATTTAAACTCAGTGAGAGAGTTTGTTGGGGCCGCTGTTCATTCATTGTTTGGGCAGTTGGCCAGAGCTGCACTCCAATTTAGGCTTTATGTTTTATTTTGCATCCATACACTAGCGCCGACAACACTTCACTTGCTTTTCACACTGATTGTACATATCGATACTGATGTTTTGATTGTTATTTTCAATTGTGCTAGAATACATATTATAAATGCATATGTAAATGGCATAAATTGTGGAGGTCCCTTTTACAACTAATTTACAACAATGTGTAAATGATTTAAGATATACTGCAATCATTTTTGGCCAGGCACATGACCTTGCCATCTGATCAATGTTTGCTGGGTCATGGCAACCTATCTAACTGTGACTTACAAATAAATCTAGAAAAGTGAACACTAAAACTCTCTGTTTCTTTGCTCCTGTATTTAGGCGAGCTTTTCTTCATCAATCAGCTTAAATGTAGCCTGAAGAAGAAATATCAAAGTGTGTTTGAAGGAATTGCTCAGCAAGGAGACTCCACACTTCTGAATAACATCTACACAGATCTCTATATCACTCAGGGTGCGAGTGAACAGGTCAACACTGAACATGAGATTAGACAGATTGAAGCTGCTTCTAGACGTCATCAATCACTAGAGATACAGGTTGAATGCAAACATTTGTTTGAAGCACCTGAACAAGACGAGCAGATCAGAACTGTCCTGACAAAAGGAGTTGCTGGCATCGGGAAATCAGTCTCTGTGCAAAAGTTTGTTCTGGATTGGGCTGAAGGGAAAGAAAATCAAGACATCAGCTTCATATTTCCTCTTCCATTCAGAGAGATGAACTTAAAGGAGAAAGAAAAACAAAGTTTAAAAGACCTTATAACTCAGTTTTTCCCAGAGAATAAAGGACTGAACCTTACAAAAAGCACACGATTCAAAGTCCTGTTCATCCTTGATGGATTGGATGAATGTCGTCTTCCTCTGAACTTTGCTAGTAATGAGACGTGTCGTGATGTATCTTCAGCAGTCTCTCTGGATGTTCTCCTGACGAACCTCATCAAGGGAAATCTGCTTCCTTCTGCTCTCATCTGGATCACCAGCAGACCAGCAGCTGCCAGTAAGATTCCTGCTGACTGTATCGACCGGCTGACAGAGATACGAGGATTCAATGATGCCCAAAAGGAGGAGTATTTCAGAAAGAGACTCACAGATCAGAATCAGGCCAAAGAAATCATTGATCACATTAAACAGTCAAAGAGTCTCTTTATTATGTGCCACATCCCAGTCTTCTGCTGGATTTCAGCCACTGTTCTCCAGAATATTTTGAAGGAGAACAGAAATACTGAACTGAAACACAGGGCTAATGCTGAAACACTGCAGGAATCTCCCAAGACTCTGACACAGATGTACACACACTTTCTCCGCTTTCAGATCCAGCAGAACAGAAGAAAGTATGATGGAGAAAACACACCAGATGTCTCCTGGGATCCAAACCTCATCCTTTCACTGGGGAAACTGGCCTTCCAGCAACTGGAAAGAAACAATGTGATCTTCTATGAGAGAGATCTGAAAGACTGTGGCATTGACGTCTATAAGGCATCGGTGTACTCGGGCATGTGTACCCAGATCTTTAAGAAGGAGACAGGAATCATTCTTGGTACCATGTACTGCTTTCTTCACTTGAGCATTCAAGAGTTCATTGCAGCCCTTTATCAACATCTGTTTCTAGACAGCGACAAGAAACGAGCAGAAAAAAGCAGAAATAAGGCTATGAGGAATTTGCTGAAGACTGCAGTGGACAAGGCTCTGGAAAGTGACAATGGACATCTGGACCTTTATCTTCGCTTCCTTCTCGGTCTGTCACTCCAGTCCAATCGACAACTCTTACGAGGCCTGTTGATACAGTTGGATGACAGTGACCAGAGCAAAAAGAAAATAATTGCATACATCAAGAAGAAACTAGAAGGAAATCTGTCTCCAGAGAGATCCATCAATCTGTTCTACTGTCTGAATGAACTGAATGATCAAACTCTGCTGAAACAGATTCAGTCTCACCTCAGTAGAGGAAGTCTGTCATCTGCTGACCTTTCACCTGCCCAGTGGTCTGCTCTGGTCTTTGTGTTGTTGACCTCAGAGGAGGAGCTGGAGGAGTTTGAGCTTCAGAAATTCCAGAGATCAGACGAGTGTCTCATCAGACTATCAGCAGTCATCAAATCCTCCAAAAGAGCTCAGTAAGTCAAAGTGCTTCTTTCTCAAATTAAATAATATAGTATATCATGTTAATGAACATGCACAATAGTGATATCATCTGCACTTGAAAATACATTAATAATTGTTTCTTATTTAGTATTTTTGTGTTTTTAATAACGTTTAGATTCATGTTTTGGCAGTGGTTGTTTAAGGGATAGTTTACCCAAAAAATAAATGTACAAATTTTTACTCACCCTCAAGGGGTTATAAACCTTTCACAAACTTTGTTTCTCCTGTTAAACATAAAAGAAGATTCCTGATGAAAGAAGCCTGTAACCATTGACTTCCACACCAGTTGTTTTTCCTACCATGTAGGTCAATGGCTAATGGTTTTCAGCTGTAATAAACTATTATCTGTTAAGCAGAATAAAAAGATCATAAAGGTTTGGAACCACTTAAGGGTGAGTAAATGTTTAGGAGAACTATCTCTTAAGAAACAGCAAATAAGCCAGAAAACTACATTGTCTATTAGCGGAAATTGCACACAAGTCAGCTATAAAATGATACAGCACCTTAAAAGTCCTTTCTGGTAAGAGTGGAATGATCACACTGATGTTGTTTTCTCCATTATGTCTATTTTGACCTTCTCTATGTTGATAATTATCAGGTAACACTGACTACGTTTACATGGACATCAGTAATGGAGTTATTTGCCTTAATCTAATCAAGACAATAATAAGATTAAGGCGTTTACATGAGCTGCTTTTTGAATTATAAGTTGCTTTCATGTTGCACATAATTTAGTTATTGTCATCAAGTCACCACACTATCCACATTTTCTACAGAGTTTCCTGTAATTTCAGATGTTTTATTTTTAATTTGTCAACTTTACGTACAGTTTGGCACTTTCACTTTCATTCGGGAACATTTCCTGCATGCTCCCTGTGACAAACGAGATATTAGATGCATCTATGAACTGCTGGAAGAGTGTTGTTTTAATGGAAGTTCATACCACATGCTGAACGAAAGAAAAAACCTCCGCATTTCACGATGCTGACGTCTGTGGTTTGCACTGACTCGGTAGGGGCAAAGAGTGTCAAACAGCTGTGTGTGTGCGTGTGTGTGTGTGTGTGTGTATATAGACTATCCTGTTCGAAACGCGTATGTAAAAATCAATGTAAAAGTAGCTTACTTTTATATCAAATAGCTTTTCAGTAGCGAAGCTATTTTATTAGTAAAGTAGCGCAGTAGCGTCCACACAAGCTACATTTACCGATCGCGGATCAATAAGTGACGGCATCGAAACTCACGGAGCTGTGAGGCCGGTGTCTAGCCGATGAAAGAAAAATCCATATGATGGCAAGAACGATGATTTTTTCTTCTTCTTCCTGTTTTACGGTGTTCAACAACAAAGGTTTTGGTGCATTACTGCCACCTCTGGTGAAACTTGCTTGATGAAAAGATGACTGAGGGAGAGGAGTTATTTCCACATGACCATACCTCCAGGAGTACGTTAAGATGCAATAACTTAATTCCTGATGCTGTGCTCAAAAAATAAAAATATTTTAGTGTATATATATATATATATATATATATATATATATATATATATATATATATATATATATATATATATATAATGCTTATTCCAATATATTTCCCTTTACTATTAATGACTATAGTATTTTGAATGTGTAACACTTGGTGTTATTGGATTGTTTTAGCTGTTATATACTATAACGTGTTTCTGTTTAGTACAGCATATTATTTACAGTAAATAACTGAACTGAACTATTCTGTCTCATACGTTTCATTGACAGTTTTATTGATCACTAAGATGTGATTGACTTGGATTTAAGTTGCTTTGATTTAAAAATTAAAATTGCAAAAACAGTTTAGATGTAGCTAAGCCTCTTTTGTTGCTCTTAGCTTAGCTTGCTACAGTTCCCAGGGGGTAGCTTTTAGTGTGGTTAAACTACATTTTAAGTAGAGTAGCTAATAGCTTAGCTCACTACATTTTTCTAGTAGCTTGCCCAACTCTTTGTCCATGTAAACGCACTCACTGACACAGACACACACTCATACACTATGGTCAGTTTTGTTT
Source organism: Danio aesculapii (assembly GCF_903798145.1). NCBI lineage: Eukaryota > Metazoa > Chordata > Actinopteri > Cypriniformes > Danionidae > Danio > Danio aesculapii. The sequence continues at coordinate 8,346,663 of NC_079438.1, read as the reverse complement.
ACCCAATTTACCTATACTGTATGTCTTCACGCTGTGGGGGAAACTGGAGCTGGGACTCAAACCAGCAACCTTCTTGTTGTTAGGTGAAAGTGCTAACCACTGAACCACAGTGCCGCCCTCTTCTTTGTCATATCTTCCTCTAATCATGCAGGCAGGCAAAGCAAATGCAAGAAGTGGATCTAGGTGCAGTTCTAATGTTAAATAAAATTCATACACAAAGAAAATGACAGAGCTGAAGAGCAGAAAACACAGACAAGAGAAACATACACACATACAGCAAGCTCTGATCAACACATAATGACTGAAACAGAGGAGCTTAAACACACAAAGTCTAATAGGTTAACAATGGGGTTAAGAGTAACTGGGCAACTGGGCAACTAACAAGAGTAACATGGGGAAAACTGAGGTGAACACAGAGAACACAAGGAAAACACAACAGTACAAGGACAGGCCAACCAGGACCATGACATAGCTCCCTTCTAGGAGAAGATTCCAGATGATCCTCAGAGGAAAACACAAAACAAGAGTGAGTTCATTAAGCTGGAGGTGCTACAGTGGACAAGGGTGATGGGGGAGAGGCAGGTTAGTGAAACCATGACAGGGTACAGGACAGAAGGTGATGGGGAAACTGACAGACAGGTGAACAGGAGGGAGGACAAAGCCAAGGCAGGGACTACTGCACAGTAAACCAGGGCAGATCCTGTGGATCAGGATAAACAGCTGGAGCACAGAGATATAATGTGTCCTTAAATTTAGCATTCACAGGTGAGGCAGTCTTTATCACTGGCACTTCTAAATAGATGTATTTATTTTCTATATTTCTGTATCTCAGTTTGCTTTTATTTGTCTGTTGATATGCAGCTTTTAAATGTGCTAAAGGAAATTATTCTCATTTAGTTTGTTCATGTGTTTTATTGTCTGTCATCTGTGGACCTTTGTGTATGATCTTCTCGTCTTTTGATAAAAATATTTCTTCATCTATTCAGACATCTGAAGGAAGCCATTTACTTTTGTTGCATAAACATAAATCCTATTAAAAGCTAAAATCACCAGATGTGCTCACTAATTGGTGAAGTTAAACCAGTCACTACAGTCAGATGTGCTTCAGATTATTAAACACACCAGATCAACACATACATATTGTGTTTGTCCTCTACACAGGCTACAGGGCTGTTATCTCACTGTTCAGTCCTGTGAGAGTTTGTCTTCAGCTCTACAATCCTCAAACTGTGTCCTGAGAGAGCTGGAGCTGAGTAACAATGACCTGCAGGATTCAGGAGTGAAGCTTCTCTCTGATGGACTGAAGAGTCAACACTGTAAACTGAAGACACTGAGGTAAATGATTCTCCACTCTACAGTGAACACAAAAATATTGAAACACTGCATGCAATGAGAAAAGCATTAACAGAATCCGAATGCTCAGAAAGAATCAGAAGAGCCCTTCGTAAGCAACTGCGACCTGTTCATGATAGATATGAGACGGGGGACAAAGTATATTATAAGAGAATAGAATGCAGTGAGTGGAGAGGTCCAGGTGTGTTCCTAGGCCAAGATGGTGTAGTTGTATTTGTCAGGCATGGCGGAACCTACAGTATGTACGAGTGCATCAGTCTTGACTAAGAAAGGTTGGACAAATATTGTGGGCTGCCAGACAAAGCAGACCTGACATTGTGCAAATAAACTCATCACAAAACTCAAATCAGAAGAGGTTAACTTGAGGTTTCAGTACTTGGGGAACAACAGCTCTGTTAAGCTAGTATTGTTCAGTGATTCCTCAATGGGAAACCTACTAGATGGTGGCACACAATGCAGTTATTTCATCATGCTTATGGGAGAAAATGGAAAATTCTCACCAATATCCTGGCAGTCAAAACGCATCAGGAGAGTTGTACGAAGTACCTTAGCAGGAGAGGCTTTGGCACTTGCAGACGGGATTGACAATGCAGTTTTCCTTGCTACACTCTACTCAAAGGTCACCACTGGTGACTGCTCATGCAACAACTTGCCCATTGTATGTAAAACAGACAATCATTCTCTTCTCGATGCTCTCAAATCTACAAAATCTGTTACTGAAAAGAGACTGCGCCTAGAAATCAGCAGCATGAAAGAGCTTATGTACTCTGGAACTATTGAGCAGATCTTGTGGTCTGACACCAAAGAGCAGCTTAAAACTCTGATCAAATGTAGTCGACTAAACCTAAAATGATTCAGAAGGCTGAAATACGACTAAAACTAAATTAAAATTTGCTGTTAAAATTAAAACACTTCATATATCTGACTGCTTGTATTAAAAGGAAAAACTGTATACTTTAATTGTGGAAAATTAACAATTGTGTATAGAAGAGATGGTATGCAAATATATAATTTCACTCACCTGGGAAACGGAGGCCACGTGAACGGTTTGTGAAGTGCACACAGCATGCCATATCATCTGATACTTGTAGGAAATAATTCCAAAAGGTGACTGACTGTGTAAAGCCACATAAACAACACAAAAATACATCGAGTTCAGCGGCTAATCAGCCGGAATCAGCTGAGGTGACGAGACAGCGACCAGGGAGACTTAGCTGTCACTCAAGTGGCCACGCCCTTAATTATGCAGACTTAATATAACCTAATATAAACAAAACAGATGAGTTCACAAATTCACCCCCTCACAGTTGCCATGAAGGGTAATATTAGCCAGATGAACCAAAATGGTTCTTTGTATTTGTTCTTGTAAACACCTTTTTTTTTCCTGCTGTAAAGTCGGCCATTTTAACAGTGGGCTCAATAGAAATCTGCTCTATATGGAGCCAGGACTAGCGGGATTTCCATGAATTGCAGTTTCAGTTACTTCTGTATTGGCTTCACGAGGGAGAGTGGGAGGTTGCTGCTTGGTCATTACTCTACTTATTTACTCAGTGCTATAGCTGAGCATCATGCACTGCAGCACCAACAGTAAATCTATACACTGCTATAAACTATTGCTGTACATTTACATTTACATTTAGTCATTTAGCAGACGCTTTTATCCAAAGCGACTTACAAATGAGGACAAGGAAGCAATTTACACAACTATAAGAGCAGCAGTGAACAAGCGCTATAGACAAGTTTCAGGTGTGTAAAAGTCTAAGAAGCAAAACATTAGTAGAATTTTTTTTTTTTTTTTTTGAGAGAGAGAGAGAGAGAGAGAGAGAGAGCACAGTGGTATAGCCAGAGAGGCAGTTGCAGATTAGGAAGGAAAGTGGAGACTAAACAGTTGCGTTTTTAGTCGTTTCTTGAAGACAACAAGTGACTCTGCTGTTCTGATGTAGTTAGGGAGTTCATTCCACCAACTGGGCAGATTGAATGTGAGAGTTCGGGAAAGTGATTTCTTCCCTCTTTGGGATAGAACAACGAGGCGACGTTCATTCACAGAACGCAAGTTTCTGGAGGGCACATATATCTGCAGAAGTGAGAGCAGATACGAAGGAGCACAGCTAGAGGTCACTTTGTAAGCAAACATCAGAGCTTTGAATTTGATGCGGGCAGCAACTGGCAGCCAGTGCAAACGGGTGAGTAGCGGAGTGACATGTGCTCTTTTGGGTTCATCAAAGACCACTCGTGCTGCTGCGTTCTGAAGCAGCTGAAGAGGTTTGATAGAACTAGCTGGTAGCCCGGCTAGCAGAGAGCTGCAATAGTCCAGTTTGGAGAGAACAAGAGCTTGAACAATGAGTTGAGCTGTATGTTCAGATAGGAAGGGTCGGACCTTTCTGATGTTGTAGATTGCGAATCTGCAAGATCGAGCAGTTCTAGAAATGTGGTCAGAGAAGTTCAGTTGGTCATCAATCGTAACTCCAAGGCTTTTTACCATTTTGGATGCAGTGATGGTTGCTCCATCCATCTGGATTGAAAAGTTATGGTGAAGAGTCGGGTTGGCAGAAACTTCAAGCATTTCCGTTTTCATGAGGTTAAGCTGGAGATGATGATCTTTCATCCAGAGTGAAATGTCTGACAGGCAGGCTGAAATGCGAGCTGGAACCGAGGGATCATCAGGGTGAAAAGAGAGGTATAGCTGGGTGTCATCAGCATAGCAGTGGTAGGAAAAACCATGTTTCTGGATGACTGTTCCTAAAGATGCCGTGTAGATGGAGAAGAGAAGTGGCCCAAGCACAGAGCCCTGAGGTACCCCAGTGTTTAGATGCTGTAGGTTGGACACCTCTCCCCTCCACGACACCCTGAATGACCTGTCCGAGAGGTAGGAACTGAACCATTGAATAACAGTGCCTGTGACGCCCAGTGACTCAAGCGTAGATAGCAGGATCTGGTGGTTTACAGTGTCAAAAGCAGCTGATAAATCCAGCAAGATGAGGACAGATGATTTAGAGTCTGCTTTAGCCAGTCTGAGATCCTCCACGACCGAGAGCAGGGCAGTCTCAGTTGAGTGGCCTTTCTTAAAGCCAGATTGCTTGTTGTCCATGAGGTTGTTTTGAGTAAGAAAGTCCAGGACTTGATTGAACACTACTTTCTCCAAAATCTTGGCCATGAATGGAAGCAGGGATACCGGTCGGTAGTTTTCAAGTAGCGTTTGATCCAGGTTGGGTTTCTTTAGCAGAGGGGTTACCCTAGCCTGCTTAAATGAAGTAGGGAATAGACCAGAGTCAAGAGATGTGTTAATTATGTGAGTCAGTGTTGGTATGACTGCAGGAGAAATGGCTTGCAGGACATGAGAGGGAATGGGATCTAGCGGACAGGTGGTTGCATGGCTTGATAGCACGAGATTGGACACCTCAGACTCAGAGAGCTGGGAGAAAGAGGTGAGTGTGTGTGGTGTTGGTGGTGTATCTTGCGTGTTTGTTGTAGGTGCAGCAAATTGAGCACTGATTTTTGCAGTTTTGGTGCAAAAGAATGTAGCAAAGTCATCAGTAGTGAGTGTGGAGGATGCGGGTTGCATCAGGACACTGACATTGCAAAGAGGACTTAAACTATTTTAAGCCCCTTTAAAGATTTAATGGCTTGAAACTGTTCAACAGACTGGTCAAAAATACTAGTAGTTTACCTTGTTAATAAAGGGTTTGCTGAATAATTGCAGACTCCTGCATTTTCAGATGGAGACTGTTCTTACATGTGCATTGATTGCTGACACATTTAACATATTACTTATGATATAAATAAACAATGCATATCTAATTTTAGATCTTCTTTATTCAATTTCTTTATTTCTGTTATATACCCATCTGTTTTACTTTATTCTGTAAAGTGCTTTGAGATGCAACCTTTAAAGATGCTACAGAAAATTATTGTTATTTGTTAATTAAAATATTAATAAATAAAACAGTTTAAAAAGTATTTCCTGTCTTGCAGTGTTAGGTGTTTAATAAAGAGTTGGGCTATTGGAGCATCTGAAGGAAGCCATTTAATTGTATTTTATAGACATTAATACTATTTAAAGCTAAAATCACCAGATGTGCTCACTGATCAGTGAACTGGAGACACTGAGGTCTGAGATCAAACACCTGATTGATTATTTGATTGATTGATTTTTTTGTTTTGTTACATCAGACAGATCACATTAACAGTGTGGTTTTTAGTAATGTGTGTTCTTTCTCAGATTGGCCATGTGTAATCTCAGTGCTCAGTCCTGTAAGAGTTTGTCTTCAGCTCTACAATCCTCAAACTGTGTCCTGAGAGAGCTGGACCTGAGTAACAATGACCTGCAGGATTCAGGAGTGAAGCTTCTCTCTGATGGACTGAAGAGTCAACACTGTAAACTGGAGACACTGAGGTAAATGATTCTCCACTCTACAATAACTACAGTCAGACAGTTTCATATTAGGGCTTTTCATGCTTGAACATGTTAACCCTGGGTGATACTAAACCCCAGATAACAGGAATTATGGTTTATCAGTAATTATGTTTCACACTGCTCATACTATACCTGTAGTTAACCCTCAGGGGTCTGAGGTGATTTTGGGACCCCTGAGATGTTTTGACATGCCCTGACATTTGTGCTTATTTCAGCTACTTCTTTCATAGTACTGGCCAACATGTATTTTATTTGTATTCAGCACAAACTGTGCTACAATAATATGTGAGAAATATTGGTGTACATGCTTGTGTTTTTTAGAAATAAATATTATGTGTGGTTAGTAGGTTTTAGAGGACAAAATAGCTGAAATAAGGTCCAAAAACCAGACTGAATGTGCCTGAACAAGACTTTAGAGGAAGCAGTCTTGTAGGCTGGAATATTTACTGCACAATTATGTGAAAATGATTCTCTCATTCAAAGAAAACATTACAAATGATCTAGGATTTGTTGGGTTTGTTTTGGGTGATCTCAGCGGTATGCGTGAGTGACAATGGTCATGAATAATTCACTTGGAGAGACAACAGACACTCCCCCACTCACCCATCAAGGGCAGTGTACAGCAATGTCCATCTGCCACAGCTAGCCCAAACTAAATGCTTGTTGTATGACTTGCTGTGTGACCATGTAAACACTCTGGGTGAACAATATACAGTGCTCAGCATTAGGGGTGGGCGGTACACCAGTGTCATAGTCATCACCGGTGTGAAATTGCACCACGACATGGATTTTCTAATACCGTCAATACCGTAATAAATCAATTATGCGCCTTGAACGGCTGCATTTACTTCAATAATAGCTAATTCTAAATAATAAGGCATTCAATTTTCTTTAAACGTTCAGTTGTGGTCTGAATACCTGTCCTTATACTACAGGGCTCGAAATTGCAACCATTTTGGTCGCATGAGCGCCCGAAATTTAATCTATGCACCCTCATAATATATTTGGGAGCATTTGTGTGTCTGAATATAATGGTTGTAGTGCAATCTGATTTGATTTTCTCTAAAAACTTGCTGAATCGCTCTACCCTGCTGCTGTATTGGTTCATATTAGCTGTCAGTCACTCAACGCTTCCCGCTGTCAGATAACAGGGAGCTTTTGTTACTGCAGGAAATGCAAACGGCTGAAGAGTGAAAAGTGCACAGGTTTGCAAACCTCACCTAAAGTTATAATAATAATAATGGCGCAGATGACAGCGATCATGACATGAGGTAAATGTTGATCCGCCAGCTGAGATCAATCGAGAGTTTTCGGAGAAGGTGCCCGAATCTCGATGCGTTGCATTCACCGCGTGTTCAGCGCAAATGTCCGCTAAATATAAAATCTAACACTGTACACATCATCGCCAAAGAAACTCACCTTTACTAAGTTTACACTGAAACTACAGCTCATAACAAAGAGCGGAATTGCGCTGGTGGTCATCGCGAGAATCCTGCTCTGTCTGCTCATAAATTGGTGCGGCTGACTCACCTGCTTTATTCCAGAAACACAGAGAAATGAAGATCAGCTCATAACGAGACTGAGCATTTACAATGACCCAAACCAAAACTTTTAAAGAGTGATAGAAGTGAGACTTTCTTTTGTCCATTCTTCCTTGAGATGTATATTATTTTGCTATTGAAAGTAGTACCATGATATTATACCGTCACCGTTCAAAAGATGAAAAATACCGTGATATTAATTTTAGGTCATATCGCCCACCCCTACTCAGCATATATAAGTACACCCCTCACTAATCTCTCTTTTACATTCATATTTTAAATAGGAAGCTCTACAATATTATATTTGTGGATATACAATAGATTAGCCAAATCTGGAGCTCATCTAACAAAATAACTTATGATAAAGCTCCAAAAACTGGTCCACTCAAATTTATATGTTCTAGAAAATATTAAATATAAAATTAAAAAAGAGGAAAAATCAAAAGAAGCAAAACAATGGAAGAATTCAGCTGAAATTTTGTAGGGTTTTTTGCAATATTTAGCCTGAATTTAATTGTGTTATCTTTCAATTTCTGAATATGTTTGGTGACTAAAATATTATTGTTATAAATATTTCTGTTTAATAAATCTGTTTTGTTTAAATGCACCAAAATACACTGCCTATATTGACTGAGAAATGGAGGAAAATCTGGATTTTCAGAATGGGCTGTACTCCATTATGCTGAGCGGCTGTATGTGCACTTATACAGCATGCACATATAATATATATTTGAAATGGTCTAAACGTGTTGGCCAAACTCTCTTGTGCATTAATCCAGCATTTAATAATCATTTGTGAATGAGTCTGAGACACTGAAGTAGCGTAATGACAAAAGCTTTAAACTCAAGAATAAATCCTATTTTAAAGATGAAAAACAATTACTTTAAATCTAAATCATATTTAAAGACCTTTTATAGAGATTTCCCCAAATAGTTGCAGTCTTAGTTCACTTTTTGAAAACTTTAGCAGGTTGTGACTATGTCTGTGGGTGTCAACATTCAACATCACTTTCCGTGTGAACAGCCCTTAAGTCTTACCAGATGTGGAGCCCAAATGTGCAGGGGTGTGATTTTATTTCTATTGATATACAGTTCTACAGATGATGTTGAGTCCTTGTTGAGTGTGTGAGTGTGTTTGCTGATGTGAGGGCTTGATCAATTAGGAGAGCTAATCAGGATGTGTGTGTGTGTGTGTGTGTGTGTTCATCACTGCTGTTGACATGAGCAGAAACAGCAGTCAGCATCTTCACAACACAAAGAGATGTGTGATTGTCCAACTGTGTGATGTGGACTATTGCTGTGTTTGTAGATTGTTTGGCTGTATGGTGACAGAGGAAGGCTGTGGTTTTCTGTCTTCAGCTCTGACTTCAAACCCCTCACACCTGAGAGAGCTGGATCTGAGCTACAATCATCCAGGAGATTCAGGAGTCAAGCTGCTCTCTGAACAACTGGAGGATCCAAACTACACACTGGAAAAACTCAAGTATGTGGAGCATCACTGGCCTTGTGCTTTTCCACTGAATGGCTTTAAAAAGACACTAGAAAGCTCTTTTCTGATCTTCAGTTTTCTGTGAGGGTTATGGGGTGAGGACAGACAGAAGATACAGCTTGTAGAGTATTCCAGTCATGTCTATGAAGAGCAAATCATTGAGTGTGAAATGAATCTCCTCTGTAAATGTTGGAGTGTATTGGCTCAGTTGTGACATTAAGCGGGACACACTGTACAGTTTCAGCATTTGAGCTGAGCAGAGAAACTTCTTCCTCCATTTGTGCTGAAGAATCCTCCAATATCAGGTCAGGAATAGGGTTGGGGATTGAAGATGGATTCAGATTCTGGAATCAGACACTTGGATTAATGTTCAGACTCTTGTTCTGAAATCAACATCTGGATTCCTCTTCTCTGTGCACACATGTGTATTTTTCACTTGCTAATCTGTCAGGAACTTGGGCGCTGGCGAGCAGCTTTAATAATCTGAACATAGTTTAGAGATGGACTGCAACATGTGCTCAAAGGCTGCATGTGCTGAAGAACGATGCCAAAGCTAAGTGTGATCACTGTAATAAATGAATGTTGCAGCAGGGTGTCTCCATCAACATGAGCAGTATCTGCGCTCGCTTCACCAACAGCAGAGGAAAAGAACGCACTGTGTTAGATTCATTGTGCATCCCGGCTGGAACCAACAAGTGTTGTGTGTTTTAGCTGAAGATCTTGGAGCATGTAGCTGAACAGCTCAGTGCTAGCTTTAGCTTATTAGCTGAGGGGGAAACTAAACAGCTCATTCTCTCCATCTGTGTGTGTTTACAGTCTGGATCATGGAGGAGACGCGAGGATTACAGCAGGACCACGCAAATGTAGGACTACACACACACACACTCTCTCACACATACACACACACAAAGACACACGCTCGCTCGCTCGCACGCACATACACACGCGCACACACACTAACACAAACACACACATGTACAGACACACACAAACACGCACGCACACACTCACATACACACGC
>NC_079438.1:7999236-8036345 GCF_903798145.1 Danio aesculapii | reverse complement strand
TGGAATGTACCACTATCACACATGCACAGGGGGGTATGGCCGTAAGCGAGAGCAGCCATCAAGAGTTGGCTATTTAAAAAGCCAGTGCCAGCTGACTGCCCTGGGGGCCCTCCATTTTCAAAGATGTATGACTGAGAGTGACGCTCCAGCGGCTGTCCCGTGGCTCGCCGTGATCGTATAGGGTTAGTGCTCTGCGTTGGGGCCGCAGCAACCCCGCTTCAAATCAGGGTCACGGCAGGCTTTTCAAGGTGCATTGGCATTGCACTCTGTGATGCCATCCGTAATCTCCAGCCTCCTTTTGGTGCAGGCTGTGCTAATGGCACGTCCTGAATGTTTACGTTTCCTAAAGTGTGGAAGACTAGGGATTCGATATGAGCAACGGGACCTTTGATGCCAGCATGCTGTGTAGGTAAGCGTTGATCGAGTCACGCTTCTAAGGCATGGAAGGAATGGTTCAATGGTTAAGTGTCCATTTAATGCCACAACAACAGAAAGACCTTCTGCAGTTGTCATTGATCTTTTTAATGTCTCCCACATGACATGGAGTCCAAACTACTGTGTTTTAGACAGACTTTTAATTTGAGGGTCCAGGGATCAAGTCCTGCTCGGGCGTGTAAGGCTCTTCTTGTGGAGCCGCAGCTTTTGCCAGTGAGCTATCGCTTGCTGAAAGTTTCAGCTGAATGCACAACACGTGTACTAGGCATGAGGACATGGAGAGCACAGGCAGTCTTGTAGTTGCGGCCGAGGTTAAGGTGGTGCATTAGAAATCACTGGGGTCTTCTCGCGCTGGTTCGAGTCCTGCCAACCATGTGCGCTTCCTCTTCCTTTTTAAACTTGCAACAGTCATCAAATGTTTGCAATTCCAGCATTACTTGGGAAAAGCGTCGTGCTGGTAGGAGGAGAAAACAACAGCTTGCGCTCACGAACCGAAAGGGGCAAATCAGAGGGAGGAACATACCGCACAGGGCACAACGGCTGTCCGGTAACTCGCCGTGATCGGATTGTGGTTAGTACTCTGCATTGTGGCCGCAGCAACCCGTTCGGATCGGGTCACGGCAGGCTTCCTTACGGTGACATTGGCGTCACGCCCCCCTCTTGCCACCTGTTTTGTACAGCCCACTTTTTAGTGCACGAAGCAACTCTGACACGTCAGAAGCACTTAAATCTAAGCTAATGCCCCAGTGATCCCGGATAACTCAGTCGGTAGAGCGTCAGACTTTTCGTCTGACGTTCCTGGGTTCAAGTCCCTGTTTGGGCGTGTAAGCCAACTTTTGTAGAGCGTGGAGGATTCGGACTATACCTTCCTATCCATCTCAGCATGAATCAACGTTTATCCTTTCCTCATCTTGTTTCTCATTATTTTTATATAATTATTTGATTTTGAATGAGTAATTAACTTTAAATTGATTTTAACTAATGAGTAAGTTAACACATTGCTTAATATAAGAATGTTCAGTGCGTTTGCCTGTCTCTTTATAACTTTTTCAGGAGCCACCAAACTAGTCAGAGGTCACGGAGGACCTTGAGTGGAGCTGAGGGCTGAGGACCGGAAGCAACTGTCTCCATTGTTATTTCTAGAGTTAATACTATCTAAAATGTCTTAAGAGATTTTGCTGTTTTTACGGTTAATTCTTTTAAGGTGATTCTACTTTTATTCAAGATAGACTTTGTGTAGTAAGGATATAACTGCCTGAATGTAGATTATACCAGTTTTTAACCAGTTTTGATAAAGACGGCTGAGACTACACTCAGCCTCGGATAAGAAACAGATTATACTTTAAGTGTGTATGTTCTATTTGATTGTGGATCCGTTTCAGGTCTGGAGTCAGCTCAAACAGTCTAGTGGATGTCTGACGTTTATGCTTGAGATACTGTTCAGAATTGAACGCACGCACCCCACGTGGAATTTTCCTAGTCTATCTGTGTTTTATCCAATCAGGTTAGAACACCTATATGCGGACGCAGTTAATGACCTTATGTGAGAGTATTGTTATTGATTTGTGATTGTAAGCAGAGCGCCTAGGAAGTCATGGCGAGTGTTGAAGCTGGCTTCTGCTGATGTAACTGCAAACTATCTTCAGTAAACTTTATTTATATTTATTAAATCTCTGACTCCGGCTCTTCTTCGTCTGACAGACTGGTCATTCTTTGGGTTAAACTGCATACCATCCCTACAAGCGACATCTATTGCTGGTGAGCTCTTGCTTGCTCTACATGTCATCGGGCAGCACGACCAATGCGCCAGGCAAGAGCACAATGGAAAGGTCAAGCTTCGTAGTCGTGGCCGAGTGGTTAAGGCAATGGACTGAAATCCATTGGGGGCTCCCCGTGCAGTTCGAATCCTGACTACATCCAGGCTGCGCGCAAGATTTAGTTTGCGACTTTCCTTGATTGTTTGCAACTCCAGTGTTTCTTGGGAAAAGGGATGTGCTGGTAGGAAAAGCGACAAAAATAAAACCACAGCGCGTGCCAGCTGACTGCCCTGGGGGCCCTCCATTTTCAAAGATGTATGACAGAGAGTGAGGCTCCAGCGGCTATCCCGTGGCTTGCCGTGATCGTATAGTGGTTAGTACTCTGCGTTGTGGCCGCAGCAACTCCGGTTCGAATCAGGGTCTCGGCAGGTTTTTCAGGGTGGCAGGCGTTGCGCTCTGTGATGCCCTGTAATCTCCAGCCTCCTTTTGGTGCAGGCTGTGCTAATGGCACGTCCTGAATGTTTACGTTTCCTAAAGTGTGGAAGACTAGGGATTCGATATGAGCAACGGGACCTTTGATGACAGCATGCTGTGTAGGTAAGCGTTGATCGAGTCACGCTTCTAAGGCATGGAATGAATGGTTTCAATGGTTAAGTCTCCATTTATTGCCACAACAACAGAAAGACCTTCTGCAGTTGTCATTGATCTTTTTAATGTCTCCCACATGACATGGAGTCCAAACTACTGTGTTTTACTGATGTCTACACCTACAACAACCATAAACCCAACCTCACAGTAACCCGTTGTGTTTTAGCAACATCTACACCAACCACAAGTCTAAACCCACCTCACGGTAAACTTTTGTGTACCGTAAAGGTCTGCGCCGACCACAACCCGAAACCTTGCTTACTTGCAAGGCACTGCCGTGGAGCCTGAATAGCTCAGTCGGTAGAACATCAGACTTTTAATCTGAGCGTCCAGGGTTCAAGTCTCTGCTCGGGCGTGTAAGGCTCTTCTTGTGGAGCTGCAGCTTTTGCCAGTGAGCTATCACTTGCTGAAAGTTTCATCTGGATGCACAACACGTGTACTTGCAACAGCAATCATTTTTTTGCAATTCCAGCGTTACTTGGGAAAAGCGTTGTGCTGGTAGGAGGAGGAAAATCAACAGTGTGTGCTCACTGAACAGAAAGGGGCATATCACAGGCAGGAACATACCACACAGGGGCCACAACGGCTGTCCGGTAACTCGCCGTGATCGTATTGTCGTAAGGACTCTGCATTGTGGCTGCAGCAATCCTGCATTGAATCTGTGTCATGGCTGGATTCCTTACGGTGACATTGGCATCACGCCCCCTCTTGCCACCTTTTGTACAGCCCACTTTTTAGTGCACGCTGCATCTTTGACAGGTCACAAGCTAATCTGAGCTAATGCCCCAATGACCCCAGATAACTCAGTCGGTAGAGCGTCAGACCTTTCATCTGACGATCCAGGGTTCAAGTCCCTGTTTGGGCGTGTAAGCCACCTTTTGTAGAGCGTGGAGGATTCTGATTTATACCTTCCTATCCATCTCAGCATGAATCAACGTTTATCCTTTCTCATCATCTTGTTTCTCATTATTTTTATATAATTATTTGATTATTTGAATGAGTATTTAACTTTGAATTGATTTTAACTAATGAATAAGTTAACACATTGCTTAATATAAGAATGTTCAGAGCGTTTGCCTGTTTCTTTATAACTTTTTCAGGAGCCAGTGAAGTGCTGGAGGAAATTTGTGAGGTAGAAAACTCTAAACTAATAGTATGAGGGGATTTCAGTGCTCATAGCTCATTGTGGGGAAGTACAAAAACAGATAGCAACGGGGGTATCATAGAGGAGATAATGGATGATAAACAATTAGTGTGTTTAAATGATGGAAGAGCCACAAGATATGTTACTCATAGTAGGGAATCAGCAATTGATCTTACTTTTGTTACACAGCAACTGCAGGAACGTGTGTATGGGAAGTAAGCAGTAATACAATGGACAGTGATCATTATCCAATTTGGACAAAATTAAGAAATCAAAATGTCATTTTACAAGATAATTGGGCTATAAGATGGAAAACAAGAAAAGCTAATTGGGAACTGTTCAGTTTTAAAGCAAGCTGTATACTAACCGAGGCCATGCCGAACACGAGTAACAATGTTGAGGAATTAAACAATATGATTACAAGCATAATACATGAGTCAGCAGAAGTAATAGGTAAAACATCAGGGACTAGAAGAAAGAACATGGTACCATGGTGGACAGATGAGTGCAGAAGTGCAGTTAAAAATAGAAACAAAATCTTTAAAGTTGTAAAGTTAAATCATACTTTTGACAATTTAATGGAATATAAAAGAGCACAGGCAAAAACCAAGAGAAACATTAAAGAAGCCAAAAGGAAATACTGGAGAGATTATTGCAGCAATATTGGGACAGAAATACACATTAAGGAGATCTGGGGAATGATTAGAAAGATGGGTGGTGTAAGAATGGAATTTTCTCTACCGATATTAAGAAATAAGAATTGAAGCAATTACTATGAAGACAAAGCGATATGCTTGCAAAAGGTTTTGTAAAGAAACATAGTTCACAGAATCTCTCACATGAGAGCTAAATAATAGAAATAGGATAATTGAAGAAAATAAAGAAGCTTTGGCGAAATAAGATGTGGAGGAGAGCCCATTAGAAGCAAATTTCTCACTGTTTGAATTAAAGAGAGCCCTGATAGGAGTTAAAAACACATCACCAGGAAAAGATGGAATAAGCTACAAAATGATTGAACAACTCTCTGATGTAGCAAAAACCTTAATAATCGATCTTTATAATAAAATTTAGGAACAAGGACAGCTGCCCTGTGTATGGAAACACTCAGTTATAGTCCCCATAGGAAAACCTGGCAAAGATAAATCAGAAATCACAAGTTATAGACCTATAGCCTTAACATCAACTTATGTAAACTTATGGAGAGAATGATAGCCAAAAGTTTAATGTATTATTTAGAAAGCAGGGGAATAATTATACTTTATCAGAGTGGGTTCCGCAATGGAAGAACAACAATGGATGGTAGTAAGTTTAAAAAAATCAATTAGAAAGGCACAAGTAAATAGAGAATCAGTCTTGGCAACCTTTTTCAACATAGAGAAGGCGTATGATATGCTATGGAAAGAGGGATTGTTAATTAAATACAATAAAATGGGCGTAGGTGGTAACATGTTCAATTGTATTAAAGATTCTTTAATGGGAAGAACTATAGAAGTTAGAATAGGGAACAGGACATCAGGCACATATTCAACAGAAAATGGCACTCCACAAGGAAGTGTGTGTAGCCCAGTTCTTTTAATATAATGATAAATGATGTTTTGATGGAGTGGAACATAAGATAAACAGAACACTATATGCAGATGATGGTGCATTATAGGTAAGGGGCCGCAGTATTGATAACTTACAGAACAGAATGCAGTCAGAAATTAGTCAGGTTGAAAGATGGTCATTGGAGTGGGGATTTGATCTATCAGTGGAAAAAACTCAATTTATCTGTTTTTCCAAAAAAAAAAAAAAAAAAAAAAAAAAACGAAAAACCTTAAACTATATGGACAACATCTTAAACAAGCTAGTGATATAAGATATCTAGGGGTATGGTTTGACTGTAAGCTTACCTTCAAAAATCACGTTCAGAATATGATAGATACATTTTTAAGAAAGCAATTAAAGTAATAAGCAATTAATATACTAAAATGTTTGGCAGGATATAATTGGGGGGCAACAGGGTCATCTTTGAAAAAGATATACATTGCCATAGTTCGTTCAGTATTTGATTATGGAAGTGTGTGTATAAATCAGCAGCAAAAACCACATTAGCTGAACTTGACAGGATGCAGACCAAAGCACTTCGAATATGTTGCGGAGCTTTTAGAACCTCTCCAATCCCAGCACTGCAGGTTAAAACAGGCGAGATGCCATTAAATCTCAGGAGATTACAACTCTCTTTATCATATTGGGTAAATCTAAAAGGACAAGAAGCTACACACCCCACAAAAATGGTATTAAATGAATGTTGGGAATATGGTCGCACTAATAGTAGCTTTGGATGGAACAGTAGCAAAGAGGCAGAAGATATGGGGATCAGTACTATCTCTTGTAGCAAAAATAACTATATGACAATTCCACCTTGGTTGTTTTGTTTTCCTATAGTAAATCTGGAAATAAAGAATGTAATTAAGTCAAAAGGAGAATGTCAAAATGTTAAGCAGTATTTAGAAATAATGTATAATGAAACAGTACAAATATATACAGATGCATCAAAAGAATCAACTGGTAAAACTAGAGCGGCAATATACATTCCCAAATATAGAACTAAAATACAAAAAAACCTCAAATCACCTCTCAGTCTGGGAATCAAACTCCGGTCTTCCGCATAACAGGCAGACATACTGTCCACCATACTAATGAGGATCTGCACAGTTAGAGTACCTGTTCTCCCCCCACACAGATCAGCAATGTAATCAAGTCCAACAGCATTGTCTGCAGTGCTGGCACTAAAGACCTTGGCTGACAGCAAGAGGAGGGTAGAAAACTGGGCTTGGACAGTTTTTCTTCATTAATAATCCTTGCTTCTTCATCAGTCTTAGACTGGTTATCAGCAGTAACTTGAACAGTGCATCACACAGGAGAATGTTATTAGCATGTTTTGCAGCAAACAAAGCACGCCATTCATTCTTACACATTGCCCAGCTTTTACTCCACAAAATGTCAGCTTGCCCTTTCATGAGCTGCATCCAGTCAACCCTTGCAATGACATTCAAACGGGGGTAGCTCATTACAGTCAATACTAGGTGACAGAAGATGAGAACTCCACCACTGCAGAGTGAAATTACTGACCTCCGTTTGTTTGGTGAGGTTGTACCTTCGAACGCTTTATCCAACCTCAATGTCAGAAAGAGATGGGATCCATACTCGACTTTTTTTTCGCCCACACAAAGAACTCCTTGGTTGAAAGCTTTCATTTTCTATACTTCTGAGAAGATGTCCACAAGCGTTGGTAATATAGTGGTGAGAATAGCTGGCTTCTGAAGGATTCAGATTTATACCTTTCAATCCATCTCAGAATGGATCAACGATTTTTTCAACGATACTTTTGCATCATCCTGTTCTCATTATCTTTAAAATGTGATTATTTGATTATTTAAATGAGTATTTAACTTTGAAATGATTTTAACTAATGAATAAGTTAACACACTGCTCTATGTAAGAATAATCAGTGCATTTGCCCATCTCTGTGTAACTTTTTCAGGAACCACCAAACTAGGTCAGAGGTCACGGAGACCTCGAGTGGAACTGAGGGCTGAGGACTGGAAGCAACTGTCTCCATTGTTATTTCTATGAGTTAATACTATCTAAAATGTCTAAAGTGATTTTGCTATATTTACAGTTAATTATTTTAAAGTGATTCTACTTTTTATTCAAGACTTTGTGTAGTAAGGATATAACTGCCTGAATTAGATTATACCGGTTTTAACCAGTTTGATAAAGAGGCCTGAGAGTACACTCAGCCTTTGGTAAGAAACAGATTATACTTTAAGTGTGTGGTTCTATTTGATTGTGGATCCATTTCATATGTCTGGAGCAAGGTTACAATAGTTTTGGATTTTTCATTAGTTTCTTTAAATTTTGACTTTGTTTTCAAATGTAGTTAGTTTTAATTCGTTTGAGGGAGATTTACTAGTTTTTATTAGTTTCTATATTTTGAAATGACTTAGTTTTAGTTTAGTTTTTATTAGTTTCAGTATTAGTTTTATTTTTTTTTTTTTAATGAGGATATTGTTAGGTGCAAGATTCAAAATCAACAAATAAATATTGTATAATAAAAACTCAGCCATACATTTTTTGAAACCTGTATTCAGAGGACACATGAACACTATCATCTACTACACCATCTACCCATCCTCAAATTCAAATACAACAGCCCACAAGACAGCAGCCTTAAGTACAATATGCAGGGCTGATTCTGATGTTAGATACACAGTAGTGATGGGAAGTTCAGATATTTATAGCGGATGTTAGGACTTAACATTATGAAGTCAGCAATAGTAATTTCAGTCAATTAAAACATCACCATGATCTGAAAAATGTCTTACAGTAAAGTTTTGCAACCCAACTGAAGCATGATGCACCTATTTAAACTCCATTACGCAGTTGTTGAAGTTTAGTTCTGTCACAGCAGGCTGTTGTACTGTTTGTGCTCGGTTCACTGAATCACACATGCGCAGTTTTATCGGTTAACCGCTTCTCAAATTTGATCTTGGTGTAACGTCACTGTTCTAATAACTGAATAAGAGTATACATTGGATTATTTTGAGTTAGAGGGGGTATTAGGTTTGTTAAAAAGTAAGTAGTTTGTGGATGAGTGCTTACTGGAGACGCGAATGTTTCAAATGATTCAGTTCGATTAGGTGAACTAGTTCAACCGGTTCACTAGGAAGATCTGGTTAAAAAGATTCATTCACGATACAGAGCTAAAACCCATTATTGGCACAAACGTGTTAAAGTAATAGTTTTAAGTCTGTATTTAATGCTATCACCGTGCTGCTCTGATGTCCTGTTGTTTTTGTCGCGGGAGCAACAGCGAGGATGACTGGAGGAGAACCAGCTCGTTCTGGCCAATGGCAGCAGGACTACAGACTCTGAGGTGCCGTACGGGTCAAACACCTGCAGCGCGGAGTAAATAGATTTACTTCTAAAAGGCTTACAGTAAGATTATGTATTAAATACATTTACAAATACAAAAACGAAGGAGGTTTTTGCTATAATTTTAGCTAGTTTCAGTTAGTTTTGTATGTACACAATACAGTTTCAGTTAGTTCTAGTTTTTGAAAAACTCGTTTTTATTTTTATTTCAGTTAACGACAATTATTTAACATTTTAGCTTACGTTTTTTTGATCGTTTTCTAACTATAATAACCTTGGTCTGGAGTCAGTCTAGTGGATGTCTGACTTATGCTTAAGATATTGTTCAGAATCGTACGCATGCACCCACGTGGAAATTTTCCTAGTCTATCTGTGTTTTAACATCAGGTTAGAACACCTATATGCGTGACGCAGTTAATGACGTTATGTGAGAGTATAATTGTTATTGATTTGTGATTGTAAGCAGAGCGGCTAGGAACTCATTTTCAAGTGTTGAAGCTGGCTTCTGCTGATGAAACTTCTTCAGTAATCTTTATTTATTTATTTAATCTCTGACTCCAGCTCTTCTTCATCTGACAGACTGGTCATTCTTTGGGTTAAACTGTATACCATCCATACATCAGAAATTCAATTGTTGATTTTAACAACTAAATTGCTGCTAGTAAAAATTGGTTTGTCCTCCACACACTTCCCCTCCACTGTTACATTCTCTCTTCCCTCACAGACAGTTTCCCTTTGATGTAAATAGTGGAGCAGAAACACTCTGTTCCACTTTACATCCTGCCTAGGTGAGATCTGTCCTGTCCCCACCAGATCAATGCACCCTACTCCCTCTAACCCCTGGCTGTCGGATGGTCTGAGAGAATGGTTAGTGTTAGGGCATCTGAGATAACATCGAACAGCACCCAGGCAACAGAGAAGCATGGCACAAAACAAAAAGCCTCCACTGACCTTAGCAGTACCAAACCCAGCTGCATCTTTAGCCTCCCAACTCCATTCGGCCAAAACCACATACTACCATAACACAATTAAGACCACTTTAGACATCCGCAAACTATTCAGGACATTTAATACCCTGCTTTGTCCTCCTCAATCAACTCCTTATAAGCTGTTGATTTGGTCTCCTTTTTTACACAAAAAAACACTCAAATTAGCAGTCTATTTCCCACTAAATCCAACCTAAATCTCCATCAAACAACACCCTCTGAAGAAAAATTCACTCTCTTCCCTTCACACTGGCACATTCCCAACCACTTTTAAGCAGGTGTAACGGAGGCCAGCTAGTGAAGTGCTGTGCAGGTAAACCTCACTCCTCTGACCTCTAAAGGTACTCTGGCGACAGACGCTGGGGGCCATGGTCTTTAGCCTCCTTGTTAAAGCAACTGCCATGCGGACAGTCGCCAGTTCGATCCCAGCTCAGAGCGGGTTGGGTGGTGTAGGGCCAGCGGGGTTACACAGGCCTGGGTAACTTCACTGTTCAAAAACACATCACTCAACACCTCATTGGATAAAAAATACAGACCAGTCTCTCTCCTTCTATTTATTGCCAAAACACTACAAAGGGCTGTTTTCAACTAAGTTTCCAAATTTTTAACTCGCATCAAACTGCCTAAAGGATATCGGCTTGGAAAAAACATCACCAACTGCTTACATCTGCTTACATCACCTTCCTGCAACTCCACACATTCAACACAATTTCTCAATCCAGCTGGGATCATCCACCATTACCCATGTAGTTCGGTAAATAATCTTAGGGTGATTCTGGATGATCAGTTGTCCTTCAAAGAGGACATTGCTAACACAGCTCCATCATGCAGATCTGCACTTTTCAACATCAGAAAAATCAGGCCCTTCTTAACAGATCATGCTGCACAACTTTAGTGCAAACTCTTGTCATTTCAAGGCTGTACTCCTAAAGTGCTCTTCTAGTTGGACTCCCATCCTGCACCCTTAATCCTCTACAGATTCTCCAGAATGCTGCAGCTCATCTGGTCTTCAAAATGCTCTCGGACACTGCATCGCCACACAATCGGGTCGCAAAGAACTTTCCATGCAACACGAAACCGCAAAAAAACTTCTGCAAATCGACTCGCAAACAGAGTCTGTCATCCCGGTAACCCAGGACAACTTCCACTTACAAGCGAGTCAATCCCAAGGATGTCACTGAAGCAGAGTCACCAACCAATCAGGAACGCAGTGTTTCGTCATGGCCAGTTGGCAAAGGAAACTTAAACAAATGTTGTCTCTTGCTGATCTGGTGCACATTGATCTTAAGCAGTTACAGATAAGCCAAACCTCTGCTTTTGTGGTTTTCAGGTGTGATTCTAAGATCTAGTAGTAAGAGCTTAAATTAATTTTAGACGGTTGTCAACTCATTTTGCACAAGCACCAGAATTGAGAACCACTGCTCTGAGGTACTCAAAATAACAAACTATCATACTCGAAATGAACTGCATTCCTAAAGTTACTTCTCTACTTCAGTATATCCTGTAAATATTTCTTTACAATATTTAAAACAGTTGGATTATTTAGTCAAATAATTTATCTGGAACAATAAGCACCCTAGGTGGCATAGGAGTACATCGCAACAGCCAGTTGATGAAATAGGGTTAGGGCTTCCTGAGCATTTATTTCATTATTACGCCTTCAGTCTGAGACATCTCGCGCACTGGTCCATCCCTCCTGAGAGACCTCCATCTTGGTTTATAGTTCAACAAGCCATCCTACTTCCCCTTCCACCACTACAATGTCTATCCATCCATCTATTTATTCACTTTATTTTGTAAATGTGTTATTTTTGAGGTTGATCTCAGAAATATAATTTTTACTGACATAATTTTAGGTGCAGGCTAGGACTGTCTCTGCCATTTGCTGATAACGTTGTCCAGAGAAAGAAACAGCACCTCTAAGTCAGAAACCATGGTGCTTGACCGGAAAAAGGTGGCCATCTCCAGTTTAAAGGAGAGTCCTTACCCCAAATGGAGTTCAAGTATCTGCCTTTTTTTTTCTCAAGAGGAATGGAATGTGAGATTAAAAGATGGATCAGTGCAGCAGCAGCAGTAATGCAGTTGATGTGATTGTCTGTTGTGGTGAAGGAGCTGAGACGAAAGGCAATGTTCTCCATTTCTTGCTCAATCTAGGTTCCTACTCACACCTGTGCTCATGACTGAAAGGACAAGATGTCGGATACAACTGGACACATTTTACAAAGTGTTATGACCCGCTTGTTTGAGTTGCACAATAAAAGAGAGATGAGCCAACAAAATAGCCTGAATGCAAATTATTTATTATAAAATGTCACTCATAGAACAATCAATAAAAGCAACCAACAAATGTCTAGGGATAATAATGTAGATAAAGAACTTAGGATATAATCACAGCAACACTTTAACTACATGATACAAGTAATCCGCACCTGTACAATCACTTGCAAAGAGATTTTAAGCCGCAGAGGTGCTGTTTGCCAGATGTTTATGAAACTGTTCTTCTCTCAGCCACCATCAATGTGTTTACGGTACCATTGTGTTTATGGTAAACGCGAGGAGCGCAACACATTTGCAACCCGACCTACTGCAGTGTAGGAGTGCTGGAAAACAGTATATCGTACTCAGCCTTTTCAAACATTATTCAGACATGAAACATCCTGTGCACATGAGAAAATGTTTTGCTGCATTCATGTCATGTGTGCAACTTTTTGTCCATGTGTTTGTTAAGCTGCGCCGAATGAGCGAAACTCTGTAGACACTGATCAGATCTGTACAGTTTCTCTCCAGTGTGAATCCTCTTTTGGTTTTTAGATGTGTTAATTGATTAAACCTCTTGTAACAGTGTGAACACTTGTACTGTCTCTCCAGTGTGAAACATCTGGTGCAGTTTCAATTTTGGAGCTGTAATAAAAGTCTTTTCACACTCAAAGCACATACTCTTTCACACCAGTGTGGATCTTCATGTGTTCATTAAGGTTTGCTGATCGGTTGAAACTCTTCCCTCACTGAGTGTATGTAAATGCTCCAGTGAGGGTCTTCATGTGTTTATTAAGGTCTGAGGAGTTGCTGAAACTCATCCCACGCCAAAGCTGGAGTCACACTAGAGTTTGAGCATGCAAAATTCTGTTGTACAGCTCTGCGAAAAGGGCAGGATTAAACAAGATGAATAGATATTAAAAAAAGTAAGCGATTGGTCCATATTTTACATTTCTGTCCAGAGAGGTCATGTTTTGATCTTCGATTGGTCTCACACAGTCAAGTAAAGCGATTTCGCAGGTCAGAGTTCACCAAGCTTGAACTTCGCAATGCAGTGAACTGCGAAACTTGCATTTTCGGTCTGACGCATTCGTGTGCGTATGAATGGAAGTCTATGGGGAGAAAAGTCTAGTGTGGCTGCAGCTTAGGTGCAAGTGAATGGTATCTCTGAATGGTGTGGCTCATCATGTGTTTATTAAGGGGTGATGATCGGCTGAAACTCTTCCCACACTGAGTGCATGTGAATGGTTTCTCTCCGGTGTGGATCACTGTGTGTTCATTTAGGTGTGATGAGCGTCTGAAACTCTTCCCACACTGAGTGCATGTAAATGGTTTCTCTCCAGTGTGGGTCTTCATGTGTTTATTAAGGTCTGATGAGTTGCTGAAACTCTTCCCACACTGAGTGCATGTGAATGGTTTCTCTCCAGTGTGAATCCTCATGTGTAGATTAAGGGATGATGAGCGGATGAAACTCTTCCCACACTGAGTGCATGTGAATGGTTTCTCTCCGGTGTGGATCATCATGTGTTGATTAAGGTGTGATGATTGGCTGAAACTTTTCCCACACTGAGTGCATGTGAATTGTTTCTCTCCAGTATGGATCCTCGTGTGTATATTAAGGGATGATGAGCGGATGAAACTCTTCCCACACTGAGTGCATGTGAATGGTTTCTCTTCAGTGTGAATCATCATGTGTAGATTAACGTGTTTTGAGCAGCTGAAACTCTTCCCCTTCCCACACTGAGTGCATGTAAATGGTTTCTCTCCAGTGTGAATCATCATGTGAATCTTAAGATTGCTTTTTCTTCCAAAACTCTTTCCACACTGGCTGCAGGTGAAACGATTCTCATATCTCCTTTTTAAAATACCACCAGTCTGTAAATGAGTTTTTTCCTCAATTTTGACATGATGTTCCTCCTCTTTACTCCCCTCATTCTCTTCAATTAGGTCTGAAATGCATAAATAAAACATTAGTTTTTATTAAGTCTTAAAAATTCTCATCAAAGCTGAAAAGTGAAAAGACACTGGAAACATTGGCTACACACACTGTAATTTTGATGCACATTAAATGTAAAATAAATTACATCATATTTTGTTCGGTCCACTAACATGTACACATTTAAGCAGATTCAATTCATCTTTATTTATCTAGTGCTTTTACAATGTAAATTGTGTCAAAGCCCTTTAACATAGAAGTTATAGTAAATTGAAACTGTGTCAGTCCAGTTTTCAGCGTTTCTTACATAATTGAATTCAAATCTACTCCCTTTTCGTTATATTCCTGGCTGTTTTTAATCCATTGGCATCTACTATAACAACATTTTTTTGATTGCAAAGCCATGAAAGCATATAATCATGCATTTATGATTGTTGGTGTTCCCCTTCATAAGGGAACTTCTACATGTGTCTGTATAAACAGACTTTGGGAGTGCTTTAGATGACCAATCACTTCTGAAGATATGAAAACGGGCCATTGAAATACCAATTGAATTGGCGGAGCTTTGCCAACTAGGGCTATATCAGTCGGCTGCTGGAGCCAGCTCATCAGAATTGTTGCTTCAGACCCGATCTGAGACGAAGAACCCTTCTGCTGAGCTGACTTCCAACATTGAAGAAAGCATTACCTTCACCAGTGCGGGGGAAGACGTTCTAGCAGCGGTCGAGGGGTTTCCCATCCCCTTGGCGTTTCGCTGGTGACCTGAAAGAACAGTTTTCTGAAAGAGCAGAATTCCCAAAGAGAGCACACGGTCGTGCAGCGCGTCTTTTTAAAGATGTCGTTTCGACCGTGCGTTACTGGATGCGGTGGTTTCCTCGCCCCTGATGACAGGCGCGAGTATCTGTCACATGCTTGGGGGTCCAACATGTTGATGTGGTGCTCGCGGACAGTTCTTGCTCGCATTGCGATGGCTTGACTGTTGCGCAACTGAGGTTGTTGCGAGCTCTTTTATTTGGGCAAGTCACCCCTGCTGCTCCCCGCCAAGCAGTTAGAACTCGGGCAGGCCTGAGGGTTACAGTGGGGAATAATCCGTCGCTTATAGGTCCGCGGACCCCTCGCTACTTGTCAGTGTGCTCTGTTTCTGCTTCAATTGCGAGCGCTGGTCCATCCTCCGGGTTTCATTAGATGATACCGGGGATGTGATGTCCATCGCATCTGAGGGCCCGTTGACATGTTCTGATGAAGATCCGGACCCCCTGCCAACCTCCGGGGTTGTCAGTGAGGTTTCGGATCTGGAATTGGACATGTTAGCCGTGTTATCCCGGGCTGCTTCGGCCGTGGGATTGGACTCCGCTGTGTCTCCGCACCCTCAGCCCCTGGACGGATCTGGCTTTTCTACGGGCCGGAGTGCCCCTAGGGCTAGTATCCAGGCATGTTGTCCTAATGACAGATGCCTCCAGCACGGGCTGGGGGGCCGTGTGCAACGAGCATGCAGCCGCGGGTTAGTGGTCCGGACCCCGCCTGCATTGGCATATCAACTGCCTGGAGCTGTTGGCAGTGTATCTGGCTCTCCGCCGCATTTTTCCGGTGCTGGAGCAGAAACACGTGCTGGTCAGGACGGACAGCATGACGACGGTGGCTTTATCAACCGTATGGGGGGTATACGCTCTCGCCGCATGTCTCAGGCCGCTCGCCGTCTGCTCCTTTGGAGTCACGCGCGGCTGAAATCGCTGCTTGCCATTCACATTCCGGACGAGCTCAACTGTGCAGCTGATGCACTCTCACAGCAGCTAGTGTCCCTAGGAGAGTGGAGACTTCACCCCGATTCGGTCCAGCTGACATGGGCGTGCTTCGGGGAAGCCCAGATCGATCTGTTTGCTTCCACCGAGAATGCACATTGCCAGCTGTTTTATTCCCTGACCGAGGCCCCCCTCGGCACGGATGCACTGGCTCACAGCTGGCCATCGGGCACGTTTCCCCCAGTGAGTCAAATTGCACAAACTTTGTGCAAAGTCAGGGAGGACGAGGAGCAGGTCTTGTTTGTTGCGCCCATCTGGCCCAACCGAACCTGGGCCACTCGATTCGGTATCACTTAAAATTCTGTCATTAAAGACAGCTCTGCTGATCGCATTGGCGTCATTCAAAAGAGTTGGGGATCTGGAGGCATTTTTGGTCAGCGAATCGTGCCTTGAATTCGGGCCGGGTCACTCTCACGTTGTCCTGAGACTTCGACCTGGCTATGTGCCCAAGGTTCCTACCACCCCATTTAGAGATCAGGTGGTGAACCTGCAAACACTGCATGCGGAGGAGGCAGACCCAGCCCACTCACTGCTTTGTCCCATTCACGCTTTTTACGTGGAACGAATGCAAAATGTAAGATCATGTAAACAGCTCTTTATCTGTTACGGTGGTTGGCCCACTGGTTAGTTGATGCCATTGCCCTCGCTTATCAATGCTAGGGCGAGCTGCGCCCCCCTAACGTGAGAGCACACTCTACTAGAGGTGTCGCTTCCTCATGGGCGTTAGCACGCGGTGCCTCTCTCACAGATATCTGCAGAGCTGCGGGTTGGGCGACACATAATACATTTGCGAGGTTTTATAACCTCCGAGTGGAGCCAGTTTCCTCCCGGTTATTGGGTAATCCCAATCAATCAGGGAGGAATTAAGCTCGGTGTCACCAATGCTTGCTGCGCCAGGCTCCCTAACCCGGAGATGCGTGGGCTTTTCCTACTTTACTAGTAAGTGCCCCATCCCAGGAACCCTTGAGAATTCCTCCGAGGCCCCCAGCATCGACTCAGCGGAGGAGTTGAGTGCATGGCTCAGTGTGCGGTTGGAATGCCCATTTGATCTACACGCATATTGAGGATCAGTGCCAGCTATGTGCATCCCCATTTGGTGATGCCATATGCATTGTTACCACGGTGTTCCCCGTTATTAGGCGGTCCCGTGTCTTCCCTAAACAGCTAACCAGCTTATCATATGTAGCACCCCCTCATTAGGGCTAGTCCATATGTCTCTTTACCATCAGGTCTCCCCTTCTAGGCTAGTAGGTGGTCTCCGCTGCGTCCTCCTCCTTCGGGGACTGGCACGCTTTCCCAACATACTATTTTATTTTTAAAAATCCCTAGTCTATATTAGCTAGGTAAAAGCACACTTACGAACCGCTATTTAAAACTTTAAATTCCCATGTAATGGTAATATGTTGGGCCTAGGGGACGTTGGAAGGTTGCGCTCTTGGTGATGTCAGTGCGCTCACACTTTGGCCTGGCAAACTACACATCAGGAGCATGACCGGCTTACCATACAGTCTCCCAAAGTCTGTTTATACAGACACACGTAGAAGTTCCCTTATGAAGGGGAACGTCCAGGTTATGTACGTAACCCACATTCCCCAAATAGGCAACGGAGACGTGTGTCTCCACTGCCACAGCACCTGAGTCTCCAGCTGGGAGCTGAGCGATCGGCTCTTCAGCAGGTAAATTCTGATGAGCTGGCTCCAGCAGCCGACTGATATAGCCCTAATTGGCTCATCAGTTTCAGCTGTGGACCTAAGCTCCGCCAATTCAATTGGCATTTCATTGGCCCGTTTTCATATCTTCTGAAGTGTTTGGTCGTCTAAAGCACTCCCAAAGTCTGTTTATACAGACACATGTCTCTGTTCTCTATTCGGGGAATGTGGGTTACGTACGTAACCAGGACGTTTCTGTGATGACAGTCAACATTGTTTAATTGGTCTTCACCCATGGGATGGCAAAAAAGGAAATGGGTGAGAGTAATAAGGAAGAGGAGGAGTTGAAGAGGCAGCATTATGCGGTGAAAGAAAGAAAATTGACTGAACTGTTGCAGTGCGGGAAAACGAGTAGAGAATCTGGGTCGAGACGAGCAGTGTAAACTTAACGACTGGCTGTGAGAAACAAAAGCTAAATTACGTATCGAAGCAACGGACAAAGACCGCTGTCTTGTAACTGAAGTGCTTGTGACGTCTGTGAACGAGTGCGTCACCAAAGACTTTAGTGCAGTGTACTGTCCTGAACAAAATCAACTTACCAATTTATCTTGCTAGCATAGAGTCAGCAGCCGACTCACCGGCTGGGTTCGTCGATGCCCTCAACCTTCACATCCACACCTTCACATTCGTCATTCCCCTCTTATGTCCCTTGACCCCCTTCGCTCCATGGGTAAGAAGCAAAAAAACTTTTTTTTTCTTTGCCCAAATTCTCATTTTATTCCTCTTATTTTGTTTTCTCTCCGTACTATTATTGTCAGTATGATTTTTTCCCTGTTTTTAAATGTGACGAATCTGCTGGCCTGAAATTATTTGCATTTTTTCTTTCACTTTCATTGAGTTATAAGTGCTGAGGGTTTTGTGTTTCATTGTGATTATTGTTATATTGTTTGTTTTGGACTTCCGGTTGGAGCGGCGCCATGCAAAGACGCAAACTGTTGAGGTCCTCACGTGAAACATAAAATTTTGTTTAATATTGCTCTTATCCTAAATATTTTACCTTAAACCTACCTATACTGGAAATAAGCATTTAAGTGTCGCAGTCTAGCTGTTCTGAGCATAATTCAACTTGAATCAGGATGAATAAAGGCCGAAGCAACTGTTAGTAGGCGAAGTCCGCTACTAGTCTCCATGCTAATGCTAACCCTGAAGAGCCAGCTGCGTCTAAGAAAGAGACGGCTCCGGCAAGTGATAACAGTACGGTCCTTCAAGCTATTGATGCACTAACAGGGCGATTTGATTGCTAAAATTGAGGAAAAGGTCGTTGCGCAGTCAAATGAACTTTGCAATCATATTGAACCAGCTTCAAACAGAGATACGTATGCTGTGGAGCATATTAACGCCAGAGTGGAAGCAGCGAAAGAGTGACTGGTCTGGAGTCTGTGTTGGGTGGATATTCCGACTCTCTTACTACCCTGGAAAAATAGTTTAGTATAGTGAAAAAGAAGCTGGCTCTGTGAGACCGAAGCTAAGATCTTGAGGAGAGGTCTCGCCAGCTCAAATCTCCAACATTACGGCAATTAAAGAAGGACAGGAGCACGGCAGACGCGTGACGAAATTTGTAGCCGGGCTCCTGAAAGATACCCTGAACCTCGAGAGGACTCTACTTCGGGACTGGCCACACCGCACTATACGCAGTAAACCAGGGACGACAAGGAACCGCCACACGCCTTCGTGATTAAATGCCAACTAATTTTACTTACATGCATGGCAACGGTCAAGCTTCAAAATAGCTCAGCTCAGGTTCGAGGTGAGGTGTCTAAATTGCACACAGCAAGCGACAGAATAGAGAGGGGTGGCATCCGCGACACCTCCCTCACCACCCACGTCCTCAGCAGTTATATCCGCGCCTAGGGCGGCCAGAATAGAGAGGGCGGCGTTCCGCGAGACCTCCCTCACCACCCGCGTCCTCAGCAGTAATATCCGCACATAGGGTGGCAGAATAGAGAGAGCGGCGTCCGCGACACCTTCCTTACCACCCGCGTCCTCAGTTATATCCGCGACCCCACCCCCAGTCTTTAAATTTCATCTGCGATACTCCCACCCTGCCCCCCGGTCTTCACTTTCGTTTTCACTTTCGGTTTGAGGGCGGCGTGATTGTCCTTTGCCTAGAGCGGCTCAGCTTGCTCCGGCCCTGTGTGTGTGTTGCGTCTTCTGAGGAGGAGTGTAATGTGTGTGTGTGTTGTGCCCTCTGAGGAGGAGGGTAATGTGTGTGTGTGTGTGCGTGTGTGTGAGAGAGTCTGTGTGAAAAGAGCAGGTAGAGACTGTGACGGGCTAGGAGATCTCCTTGCCAGTTCTTGGAGGTTTGCTCAAAAAAATAGTTAGTCGTCAGTATTTTCAAGTCCATCGTCTGTATTTACATTCACCCACTGGCAGTCACAATCCATGCCTTACACTATAAAGCGTGTGTGCACTGTGACTACTTCTAAACTGGCTGTCATCGGTCCAATCAGCTTCGCGCTGAGGAGGGGTTTGGGAACAAATGAATCGCTGAACGATTCATATGGGAGTCGCTGGGATAATTAGGTAAAAATAAATGCAGATTATAAGACCATGAAAGTGTTGTTTGACCTTGCATGGCATATTAGACTGTTGTTGGAGACCCTTACAACCAAAATATGACCCTATTTCATGTATAATAGGGGCTCTTTAAATTACCACTATAGCACATGTTTGTTGTTGTTATTTCTAGTTCTCAAGTATATTTGTCAATAATGGGGTAGCTTTGTAGTGAAACATCAAGAGCTGTTCAAATGGTTTTGTTTTATATGTGAGGTCCCACATGGTCAGCTAGTTAAGAGTGGGAGTAGCTGGAAGTGTGTGTAAGTTTACACACAAGGTTTCAATATTGTGTTGTTTCGTGTTTATAAGTGTATTGGCGTGTATCACTCCTTTTTTTTTCTTTTTTTCTTTCCTTTTCCTTTCCTTTCCTTTCCACCCCCATACAAACAAAACCCACAAATACCTTTCAGATGCTTCTAATAAATGTTTTCGACAGCCCTCCATAAAAATGGGTGGAGTAAAGACAACTTTACCAGTTATAATATGCGGGGGCTAAATCACCTAGTGAACGAAACAAGGTGTTTGCAATATCTTAATAAGTTAAAATCTGATATTGTATATTTACAGGAGACATATCTGTATTATATCTGTAGACTCTTAAAGCTATTTAGGCTTATTTAGATAAGAGGATAAGACAGCAGACCAGGTTGTTTAGTTAGCCGGAGTTTCTCTTGTTCTACACTCCATGTACATAGTGCTTCACAGTATACACAAGTACAGGGCACCACCTAGTGGTGTACATCAGAATACATCACATCTTCCTTTTTTTTTTTTTAGTTTTTTTTTGTTTTAAATGAAGATGCATCAAACTCTCCTAAGACTCTAACAAAACTACCAATCAGTTAAACTTGATACATTTCAACAGGAATAACGCTTTGGTGGTCTAACCACCTTGCCAGAATGAGTTACTTTAACAGACACTTCTGTATCAACTTTAGGCACTGAAGACAGTCCTCCATGTGCAGAGATTGGCACTGACGCAATCACATCTGGAACACACCCACTTGTCACTGGAGTCCAAAATATGTGAATTCTGGAAGCTGATCTCCCTTGTCTTGAGCAAGTGTTTTCTTCTCTCCTAAACCTTTCTCCATCCTGTGTTTGAACCAGATATGACCTTGGTTTTTCATGCTTTCCAACCACCACAGCAGGTAGCCATTGACTGTCTGCTCATCCTCACAATTTCTCCTTCCTTCAGTGCAGGTAGACATTTTGCTCCTTGATCGAAGTAAACTTTTGTTTTCTCTGTCTGTCTTTTAGGCACTTCAGAACTCCTCTTTGCAGCTGAGGTTGAAACAACATACCTGCTGTTGGCAGTTTAGCTTTCAGCCGGCGACCCATGAGAAGCTGTGCTGGAGAAAAGTTCACTCCATCAAGTGGCGAATTTCTGTACTCAAGAAGAGCAACATGTGGGTCTCTCTCCTTGACTTTCTTGTGCCTTTTTCAACAGATTTTTAATAGTCTGTACTGCTCTTTCGCTTTGGCCATTAGATTGTGGATATCTGGGGCTAGATGTGGACTGCATGAACTTCCATTTATTTTGGAAATTTCTGAATTGTGCACCTCACAAACTGTGGTCCATTGTCTGAGACTACTTCATCTGGAATCCCATGTCTAGCGAAAATCGACTTCAATGCTGTAATGACATGTTGACTTGTCTGTGTCAATTTTGCAATTTCAGGAAACTTGGAAAAATAATCTACACACAACAGATAGTCAGCTTGGTTGAAATGATAAATGTCAACTCCCAATTTTGCCCAAGGGCGGTTTGGAAACTCATGGCTGATGAGAGGCTCTTTGGTGTTACTCTTTCTGAAAGTACTGCAAACAGC
This sequence comes from Danio aesculapii, assembly GCF_903798145.1. NCBI lineage: Eukaryota > Metazoa > Chordata > Actinopteri > Cypriniformes > Danionidae > Danio > Danio aesculapii. The sequence goes on along the minus strand of NC_079438.1, from coordinate 8,014,364 downwards.
ACATTTTAACACTACATCTTCAATTTGCTTTCCCATTCCCAACCAAAACAGCACATCGCTTGCTCTCTCCTTACATTTCACCACACCAAGATGAGCTTTTTGAATTTTCTTAAGCATCAGTGCTCTCATGCTGTGTGGAATTACTAATCTTGAATTTTTGAATAGCAGGCCTTCTGAAATGGTCAGTTCTTCTTTGAAAGTTTACTACTTTTTTAACTTGTTTGGGCCATCTTGATTTGACTACTGACATCAGTACAAAGTTCTTTGTCCTCTGCAGTAGCTTCCTTGACTTCTCTTAATTTCTCTTCAGAAATAGGCAGACATTCTGTCAACTGATGCACTTCTAGGTTTTTATCTAGCAATTGTTCTGTCTCTTCATCTAGATAGGCTCTGCTCAGTGTATCTGCTATTTTCAGTTCCTTTCCAGGTTTGTAGTACACCTGTAGATCATACGGCTGGAGCTTCAAAAACATCCTCTGCAGGCAAGGAGGGGTTTTCTGTAGAGGTTTTTTGAAGACTGTCTCCAGCGGCTTGTGGTCTGACTGCACTTTTACTGTCTTTTCATATAGCTATTGGCTGAATTTTTCACAACCATATACGATGGCTAACAGCTCTTTTTCTATCTGAGCATACCTTTTCTGGCAGTCAGTTAAAGCTCTTGAACCATATGCCACAGGATGTCCTTCTTGGAGGATGACTGCTCCCAGACCCTCTGAACTAGCACCAACAGAAAGAGTCACTTCCTTGTTGACATCATAATATTTGAGAACTGGTGCATCGCTCAGCTGTATCTTTAGTTTCTCAAAACTCCATTGCACTGGTCTCAGACAGATTCGGAACAAATTTTGCGAGGTACTGAACCATTCCAAGAAACCTCATTAAAGCAGATTTGTCTTGCGGCTTGGGAATTTTCACAATGGCTTTAATCTTCTCCTGGTCTGGCTTCAAACCTTCTCCAGTTAGTACATGACTAATGTACTTCACTTCATCTATCCTGAATTTGCACTTTTCCCGATTTAGTTTCAGCTTAACCCCCTCACTCTTTCAATAAGACTTTGCAGACTCACATCATGCTGTTCCACATTTTCTCCCCACACGAGTATATCATCCATGACATTCACCACTCCATCCAGATCCTGTAGTCTTTGAGCAATGCACTTCTGGAAGACTTCTGGAGCTGAAGATACTCCAAAAGGCAACCTCTTGAAGCGGAATCTTCCAAATGGTGTATTGAACGTGCAAAGCTTCGAACTTTCTTCATCTAATTGTATTTGCCAAAACCCATGGTTTGCATTTAGTACTGAGAAAATTTTTGCTTTTGGCATCTCGCTCACTACATCTTCAATTGTCTTGAGTGGAACATGCTGTCTTTTTATGGCTTTATTCAAGTCCATTTGGTCAATGCAGATGCAAATTTTGTTGGGCTTTACAACAGTCACCATACTATTTACCCATTCTGTGGGTTCTGTCTGTCTCTCAATGACTCCAAGTCATTCCATTCTTATTAGTTCTGACTTTATTTTTTCTTTTAGTGCTATTGGCACTTTTCTGGAAGGATGAATCACAGGAGCCACACTTGGATCAATCTGGATGTGATGCACGCCTGGTATGCACCCTAAACCAGTGAAACACATCTTCAAACTCCTTCAGTACATCTGTGTTTTCATCACAGACTACATGTAGATTCTCTGAACAAGTCCTAAATCAGTGCACGCAGATCTCCCCAGGATAGCAGGCAAGTCATTCTCTATTACCTGTAACTCAATCTCTGCTTCTTTGTCTTTAAACTGGCAGGTGATTTTTATGGTACCTTTTGGCTCCATCTTGTGGCCAGAATATGCAATTAATGTGCAGTTAGACTTGCTCAGTGATTTAGTTTCACCTACAATCACTTGAAAGTCTTTGTGCGAGATGACATTGCACTCTGCCCCTGTGTCCAGTTTTACACATCCTGCCGAAGTGATTTTTTCTGTGACACTTTGCATGTTTGACCATACGCTGGACCATAGACTTCTTCGGCTGAATGAATGAATGAATGACTTTGCAACATCAAGCAGTATTAGGCATGGGCCAGTATAAGATTCTGACAGAATGATAACCTTTAATAACAATATCACGGTTTCACAGCACTGTGATAACTGCTCTAAAATATATTCTTTTTAAATGATAGCAAAACACGTATGTGTGTGTGAGTGTGTGTGTATGTATGTGTGTCAGAGTCCAGAGGTGCGAGGGGAGGAGGTGGGTGGGGAGGGAGCGGGGAGCAGAGCTGGGAGAGAGTTCAGCTTCCTGACAGCCTGATGGATGAAGCTGTCTTTCAGTCTGTTGGTCCTGGCCTGGAGACTGCGCAGTCTCCTCCCTGATGGCAGCAGACTGAAGAAGTTGTGCATTGGGTGGGTGGCATCTGCTGTTATGCAGAGGGCTTTACCACACAGTGATGCAGCTGGTCAGGATGCTCTCAATAGTGCCTCTGTAGAAGGTGTACATGATTGGGGCTGGTGCTCTTGCTCTTTTGAGTGGCAGCCTGTTTGAACATATCCCAGTCTGTGGTATTGAAGCAGTCTTGTAAAGCCTCTGAAGAACCTTCTGGCCACACTTGTATCTCCTTGCAAACCGGTTTGGTGACTTTAACGATCGGTCAGGCAGCATGACAGTTAAGTGGTCCACCAAGGTGGGGGAGGGGGAAGGCTTTGTAAGCTCCTCTCTGTGTGATGTAAACAAAGTCCATTGTGTTATTGCCCCGTAGTGGAAAGTCTATGTGTTGTTGTATTTTTGGAAACACACTCTTTAGGTCTGCATGGTTAAAGTCCCCTGCCAGGATGAGAAAAGCATCGGGGTGGGCTGTCTGCTGCTCACTAATGTACAGTTTCCGTAAACACAAAAGCACAACAGTCCTTTACAGTCCTATGTGATGAACGAAGTAGACGGATGTAGTCCAGTTTGTTGTCTAGCGAGCGTATGTTCGCTAGAATGATGGAGGGGATTGCGGGTTTGTGGGGGTTAGCCGCTAGCCTTGTTCGGATACCCCCGCGCTTACCCCTCTTCTGCTTCCTCTCGCGCCGCTTGAAGCGCCTCCATTGTGGGCGAGGTGGTGAGGTGGGGGTCGGAGGATGGGTAGGCATCCGGAGCAAGATCTTGCAGCTCATCAGTGTCCGCGGAGTTTAACTTGTGAAGTTTGTTTCTACCGATGTCGAGCAGAAATGTTCGACTATATGCGCGCTTAAGGACAGATAAACGTGACGTTGACGCACAATAACACGGCGACGTACAAGACGAGGAACACAAAAACACATTAATAACATATTAATAAATAATACCAAGTTTTAACACATCTGCTACATTCCAGTGGAGCCTCCATTGCGCTCTACCGCAGCTGGCAAAACTTTCTGAAGGTGGTTTAAGCACCAAATAAGTGGTTTAAATTATGTTAGTCTCCTTATTTCTTTCCGTTTTATTTTAAATATTATAAATGTTTAAAGTTTTAGGTAAAGACGTCAAAATATGCCCACACATGCAAGCTAAACTAGATCATATCTGAGTCATCACGCTTTATTACCCAACCAAAATCAGCGAGGAAAAAATAAATGTTTTAAATTAAATTATATTTAAATGTTAAATTAAATAAAAATAGTTGCTAAAATGAATGTGTTACTTAGTTACATTTTTAGGCATTAGCCAAACAGAAAGCCTGTCTACGGTAAATCCACACGCACTAAATAGCCTACCTTTTTCTTTTATAACACTGTAAACATAACTTCGCTGGTCTCACTTCTATCACTCTTTAAAAGTTTGGGTTTGGGTCATTGTAAATGCTCAGTCTCGTTATGAGCTGATCTTCATTTCTCTGTGTTGGTGGAATAAAGCAGGCGAGTCAGCCGCATCAATTTATGAGCAGACAGAGCAGGATTCTCGCGATGACCACCAGCGCAATTCAGCTCTTTGTTGTGAGCCGTAGTTTCAGTGTAAACTCAGTAAAGGTGAGTTTCTTTGGCGAGATGTGTACAGTGTTAGATTTTATATTTAGCGGACATTTGCGCTGAACACGCGGTGAATGCAACGCATCAAGATTCGGGCACCTTCTCCGAAAACACTCGATTGATCTCAGCTGGCGGATCAACATTTACCTCATGTCATTGTGCACTTTTCACTCTTCAGCCGTTTGTATTTCCTGCAGTAACAAAAGCTCCCTGTTCATTATATTCAGACACACAAATGCTCCCAAATATATTATGAGGGCGCATAGATTAAATTTCGGGCGCTCATGCGACCAAAATGGTTGCAATTTCGAGCCCTGTAGTATAAGGACATGTATTCAGACCACAACTGAACGTTTGAAGAAAATTGAATGCCTTATTATTTAGAATTAGCTATTATTGATGTAAATGCAGCCGTTCAAGGCGCATAATTGATTTATTACGGTACTGACGGTATTAGAAAATCCATGTCGTGGCGCAATGTCACACCGGTGATGACTATGACACCGGTGTACCGCCCACCCCTACTACCTGTTATTTAAAATATCTATATTACGCTCCAAGCATTCGCCAAAAAGAAAATATTTCTAAGTAAAAACACAGAACATAGCTGAATAGAGTGTTGCTGTTATGGGAAGCAGACGGACAAGGAAGGTGAGTGAATTATTAACAATGTTTATTTTCAACACATGAGCACATAAGGAGAACGGAGGAGAAGTGAGTGTAGTCCGGTTGTGCGGATGATCCTTGGTGGCAGGCTGGATGACTGATACTGAGGGAGACCGAATGCACACACCAGAGGGCTTGCGGGGAAGACAGACTGATGACAAACACAAGGCAGACAGGACACCGGGAACACTGGACAAACTAGGAGAGACAGAGAGCAGATAAGTACAATATACTGAGATTTGAAATGCTAGTGATTACCAGGAGGTGTTCACTCAGAGTCCGCTTCATAGGAACGAGACCGGACACTGAGTGAAGTGAGGTGTGTGCTTATATAGTGACTAAGTGATTGTGTGCAGCTGTGTGTGGTTAATACTCAGGTGATGGTGATCTTTGCGTGATGCTGGTGGAAGAGCCTGGCCAATCCGTGACATTACCCCCCTCCCCAGGGCCCGCTCCTGAGGGCCTATACCTCCGACGCCGTGGTGGTCTACCACGTCCACGAGGTGCTGGAAACTCGGAGTCGGAACTTGGAGTGGAACTCTTCCATAAGTGCAGGATCTAATATATCTGATCTGGGGACCCAAGATCTCTCCTCCGGACCGTATCCCTCCCAGTCGACAAGATATTCCAGTTGACCACCACGACGTCGGGACCGTAGAAGGTCCTTGATCTTGTAGATGGATCCGACTTCCGACATCAGTGGGGGAGGAGGTTCCTCTTCATGGCCAGGCTCTGTGGAGGGAATCAAAGGGTCGTGAAAGGGTTTGAGGAGTGAAACGTGGAATGTGGGGTGGATCCTATATTGTGGTGGTAACTGTAATTTAAACGTGACGGGGTTGACCTGCTCCAGGATGGTGAAGGGACTAACAAATCTGGGACTAAGTTTTCGGGAGGGCAGTCGCAAGCGGATGTCTCTGGTGGAGAGCCAAACTTTCTGCCCCGGCGCATAGCTTGGACCTGGGATCCTCCTCTTGTCGGAGACCTCCTTGGCTCTGCGAACTGCCCTCTGGAGATGGTGATGAGCATCGTCCCAGACCCTCTCGCTCTCCCGGAACCAGTAATCCACTGCGGGGACATCAGAAGGTTCGCCATCCCAGGGAAATAGTGGAGGTTGGAAGCCCAGAATACACTGGAATGGCGTAAGTCCTGTGGTAGGTTGCCGCAGGGAATTCTGGGCGTATTCCGCCCAGCCCAGAAACTGGCTCCAGGAGTTTTGATGACCGTGACAGAATGTTCTGAGGAACCGCCCCACTTCTTGGATCTTCCTCTCTGTCTGGCCGTTGGTCTGTGGATGATAGCCAGACGAGAGGCTGACGGTCACACCTAGGAGTCTGAAGAAGGCTTTCCATAGTCTGGAGATGAACTGGGGTCCTCGGTCCGAGACTATGTCTTCAGGTAACCCAAAGCATCGGAAGACATGGTTGAATAGGGTTTCGGCGGTTTCTAGGGCTGTGGGCAGACCCTTCAAGGGAATCAGACGGCCGAATTTGGAAAAACGGTCGACAATGACTGAAATGCAGGTATTACCTTCAGATGATGGTAGATCTGTCATGAAGTCAACTCCTAGGTGTGACCAGGGGCGGTTTGGGATGGGCAAGGGATGGAGTTTACCTGCAGGTAGATGGCGAGGACTCTTTGACATAGCGCACTCTCTACAGCCTTGAACGTATCTCCTCACATCCCTCGCCATGTGCGGCCACCAAAAGCGTTGGGATAGCAACGAGAGGGTGTTGTTGGTCCCGGGATGCCCTGTGCCCAAAGATGTATGGGTGGAATGAATCAGATCTACCCGTTGGTTTTCAGGAATGAAGCGACGATTGGGGGGACAGCCCGGCGGAGTCCTGGATTCGGGAGTGGCGATAACTGTAGGAGCGGACCAGGTGATTGGACAGACCGTGATCTGTTCTGGGAGGATTCTGGCTGGGGTCTCCATGATTTCCGGCTGATCATATATACGGGAAAGTGCGTCCGCTCGGATGTTCTTTGACCCAGGTCGGTAAGATATGGAGAATTGGAATCGGGAGAAGAACAGGGACCATCGGGCCTGACGAGGACAGAGTCTTTTGGCTTCCTTGAGGTACTGGAGATTCTTATGGTCTGTAATCACCTGGAAAGGATGTTTGGCTCCCTCCAGCCAGTGTCCCCATTCTTCTAGGGCAAGCTTGATAGCCAATAGCTCTCGGTTTCCGATGTCATAGTTTCTCTCCGCCGGGCTGAGCTTCCTCGAGAAATAGGCGCATGGATGGAGTAATGATGGTGTACCTTGATGTTGAGACAGGATGGCTCCCACTCCAGTTGTCGAGGCATCTACCTCGACCACGAACGGGATTTCAGGATCGGGGTGAGTCAGGAGTGGAGCTTGAGTGAAGGATTGTTTGAGGGTTTGGAAGGCTGCATCGGCTTCGGGAGGCCAGGAGAGTTTCTTGGGGTGGTTTTTGAGTAGGTTGGTCAGCGGAGCGGTAATGAGACTGTAGTTGTGGATGAATCGTCTATAGAAATTGGCAAATCCTAGAAATCGCTGGAGTTCTTTAATGGTTGTTGGTTTTGGCCAGGAGACAACGGCAGTCACCTTCCCCTCGTCCATGCGAACCCCTTTCTGATCAATAATGTACCCCAAGAACTGAACAGACGGTAGGTGGAAGGAGCATTTTTCAGCCTTGAGGTACAATTGATGGTCTCTGAGGGTTTGTAGGACCTCCGCAACGTGGTGGCGGTGTTCGGCCTCACTCCGGGAGTAAATCAGGATGTCATCAATATAGACTATGACGGAGATATGGAGGAACTCCCGGAGGACTTCGTGAATGAAGTTCTGGAATACGGAGGGGGCGTTGACCAGACCATAAGGCATGACCAGGTATTCGTAGTGTCCTGTAGGGGTCACAAACGCCGTCTTCCACTCGTCCCCCTCACGTATTCTGACCAGATTGTAGGCGCTGCGGAGGTCCAACTTCGTGAAAATCTTGGCGGATCGTAGTTGTTCCAGGGCCGCAGGGACGAGAGGAAGGGGATACCGGAACTTAATTGTTCCTTGATTCAGAACTCGGTAATCGATGCAAGGACGCAGCCCTCCATCCTTCTTGGCCACAAAGAAAAAGCTTGAGGCAGCGGGTGACGTGGACTGGCGGATATACCCCTGACTCAGTGCTTCCTGAATATACTCCTCCATGGCCTTATTTTCCGGAAGGGACAACGGGTAGATCCTACCTTTGGGCATAGGAGCGTCTGGCAGCAGGTCTATGGCGCAGTCCCATGGCCGATGTGGAGGTAGCTGGGAAGCTCTCTTGGTGAAAGCTTGAATGGAGCTGGTTACCGGCCCAGACTGTTGCCAAATGGTTTCTGCCCACCGAAGAGCCGATCCAGAGAGAAGGGAGATGATGAATGCGATTTTGGACCGATCTGTGGGATATAACTCAGGTTGCATGGTGAATATGAGAGAACATTGCAAAAGAAATCCATTGCACTCCTCCGCCCCGCCAGAGTAGGGCGCTGGTCGAGCCATGGGACTGGATGAGTGGGTGGACGGTGAAGAAGTGCTCGGTGCTGGTGGTGCTTCGGGAAGTGGAGTAGATGACAATAACACTCTCTTCAGTGAGTCCACCAACTCTTGAATGGGATCGTGAGTGCTCATGCTGTTGATTGTAGTGGTCCGGTCTTCTGTTATGGGAAGCAGACGGACAAGGAAGGTGAGTGAATTATTAACAATGTTTATTTTCAACACATGAGCACATAAGGAGAACGGAGGAGAAGTGAGTGTAGTCCGGTTGTGCGGATGATCCTTGGTGGCAGGCTGGATGACTGATACTGAGGGAGACCGAATGCACACACCAGAGGGCTTGCGGGGAAGACAGACTGATGACAAACACAAGGCAGACAGGACACCGGGAACACTGGACAAACTAGGAGAGACAGAGAGCAGATAAGTACAATATACTGAGATTTGAAATGCTAGTGATTACCAGGAGGTGTTCACTCAGAGTCCGCTTCGTAGGAACGAGACCGGACACTGAGTGAAGTGAGGTGTGTGCTTATATAGTGACTAAGTGATTGGGTGCAGCTGTGTGTGGTTAATACTGGTGATGGTGATCTTTGCGTGATGCTGGTGGAAGAGCCTGGCCAATCCGTGACAGTTGCCTGCTTTAGAGGATGGGTTAGTAATTATATTATAACTGGTTATGTTCAGGTCAATGAAATAATACCTTTAATAAATAAAATATGTTCGTAAGAACGTGGTGGGCCAGTGATTCCGTCGCTGTCATCAGTGGTTTAATGAGCTCAGGAGAATTCTGCTTTGCATTTTTCTATGCATTACTAACATCACTAAACCAGACATTTGTTTTATAAGTTAACCAAATATTCGCAGAGATTCAGTTTTTTTTTCTGACGCGTTTGCCAGTCATGCCAGTCAGTGAAAAAAAAGTAACCGTGGCCCTGTTTGCAGGTATTAATATTCGTTTTTTCGTCAATCTGATGCAATTTTTATTATTTATACAGGACGTTAAAATGCAATTAAAAGTTTCAAATCAATTAAACTCAATTTATAAAAAGGCTAGCCTATTTTATGCATTAAATATAACTAATTTCCTTTATTTCTGATTAGACCATGCATTTTAGACTATTTTACAATTGTAATATGTGCATATGCTTTTTTTAAATAACATTCGTTTAACAAATATTTTAGCACATCGAAAGTAATTAAGTGACCTGTTTTTTTTTATTAAAACCTTTATGCAAAACGATCAGAGGATAAATTATCGTAGGATAAACGTATATGGAAAAACACCAATTGACGGGCTCTGCTTTCGGTTTTAAAAGAATCAAGCAGCTTTAAAAAATATAATTTGCTGAAGAGAAATGACAGGAAAAAAAGAAAGAAAAAGATTAAATATATAGGGACTGTTAAAAGAACATTTCTCTTTTATATATTATTTCGACTCCGAAACATCAGCTAAGATTTTTAATTTATTTTCATTATTCGTTTATTATTATGTACAATAATTCAGACATAAAATAAGATAGTAAAATATAATCAACAACGAAAATGTAAATAAAAACATAAATAAAAACATAAATGAAAAAGTCTTGTCTTAGTCCTATCAAAACGGCAAACACTAAAAGCAGGCTAAAAGACTGCTTTATTTATTTATTTAAGACTACTTATTTGTATTGAATGTGTGTGTTATGTTAGTTGTCTTTTATTTCTTCAATTCCAAAACGAGTCCTCTTTGCACTTAAAAAGTTTACAATAAAGTGTGTTAACAAATTTTAAAGGATTAATGAAGGACTTATAATGCTTTGACCTATTGTTTAATATCATTTACAAGCACAGTAGCATATTTAAAGCTGCTGTAAAGGCTATTTCTTTCCGTTCGCATCCCGTCCCTTTGCGCCCCCTGGCGGCTTTTTCACAAACTGCGGTCCTACACTAAAAACAGAGCATCAGTTATTTCAAACGGCGGCGGTATAAGCCACGGCGGTAATAGCCACTTTGAACTCTCACCTACTGTATGTCAGCGCACTTAACCACTACGCTATTGGCACTGACCTGTTTAGGTTGCATTGCATCTACATGCCAACTAATTCTCATTTGATTATAGGCAGACTGTTAGGTTAGGGTTAGTGTAAGTTGGCATGTACTTGCAAATTTACATTTTATAGTCATTTAAATGTCTGTTGAAGGAGCAGTATTAACATATATTAAGCAGACGGTCTACTAATACTCAAATGGACCATCAAAGTAGTGTTATCCAATAATTATTTATTTACACATTTAAGTGTGTGTGTGTTTTTTTTTTTTTTTTTTTTTACTTTTGTTTGAATGATTACATTTTTTATTTTTAAGTGTCACTCCTGGCTCTCTGTACTTTTCACAATACCTTTTTTTAAATATTAAAATATTTAACCAGATATTTCATTTTTACAGACTTATAGTATCCCCCAGTGATGCTATTTTGCAGGTCAGAGTTTATAAAGCTTGAACTTTGAAGATCTCTCCTGTGGCCGATGGTAGGGGAAGAGAGCTGGCTTTCACGGTCCTTTTGCTGTGATTGAGGGTAAAAGACTGACCACTTAAGATGTAGCAGCTATCATTTAAAGCATGGTACTTACTCAACAGGCAACCTTTTCTGTTAGCAATTAGCCTCAAATGTAAAGAGTGAAACTGAATTTATTATTATTCTAATTATTATTTCCTTTCTATTTTTTATGTTTATTAAGAAGTGTTAAGCTTATTGCACACTTGTCATTCAACTGAATCTAAACTATTAGATGACTATAATTGTTTGTTTTATTTATTTATTTATTTATTATTATTATTATTGTTTATTTATTCCTTTTTTATGTTTTATTAATATTTTTATTATTATTTATAATAATATTTGGCTCTTTTAAAACTTCTAAGTGGAAATTTAACCACAATAACAGTATTAGTTATTCACTGAACTAGTTATTAGTTTTTTTTTTTTTACTTTTAGATTAATCCCGGGTGGGTATTTGTCGTTCATTGCCTGTCTTTGATATAAGTAATATAAAAAAGCAGATTTTCTTTGCTTCACAGGTTCTTTTTTTTTTGTTTTATTTAATTTTTCTGTTGTTGTTTTCTGTTTAATGTCATTGTCATTAATATCCTTTAACGCCAGGTGCCTCAGGGATAGTGTCAAAAGGAAAGCACTATTTTTGTTTGCTAAAAAGCACAATTCAGATTTTTGTTTGATTCAAGAATGCCATTCTACTAATGATGATTACAGATGGTGGAAATCTCAGTGGGGTAATGATATTTGGTGTTCACATGGCACAGAACACTCGGCTGGTGTAAGCATCTTCAGAAATAAATATGGAGGGCAGATATTAGGGTCAGATTCAGATAGCTTGGGTCACCTTCTCGTATTAGTGATTTCACTTAACCAACAAACTGTAATTCTTGGGAATATATATGGATACAATACTTCAACAGATAATAAAATTCTTTTTGATAAATTAGATGAAAAGCTTACATATTGGTCAAACAAATTCCCTAAGGCATTTATCATTTTAGGTGGAGATTTTAAGGTATCTATTAACAATTTATTAGACAGATATCCTCCAAAAAGCGCAATTTGTTCAAGTCCAACACTATTAGAACTACGAGACAAATTTGAGTTGGTAGACATTTGGCGAGAGAGATTTCCTAATAATGTGGAGTATACCTGGTCCAACAAAAGTGGCTCAAGTCAATCCCGAATTGATTTTTGGCTGATCTCAGAGGAAATGGCTAAATTTGAGCTACATACTAGCATTCAATGTACACCTTTGACTAATCACACAACTATCTTACTCAATACACCATTAAGGGCAGATTACAAAACCGATCATAAGAGAGCTTCTTTGTGGAAATGAAACAGCTTGTTATTAGAATCAGATGATGTAAAGGATAAAATTTAAGAGTTAATTGCTAAATATTGGAAAACAGCCACAACTCAAAATTCATTTTGTTCAAATTGGGAGCTTAAGTTTGAAATTGGTGTTTAAGAAAAGTTGGAGCCGATTTAGCTAAAAAAAGAAAGATTCTTGAAGACAGCATGATCAGTAGTTTATCTAAAACTTGTAATTTTGATGGCATGTCGTTAGAAGAAAATCTGAAATGGTAGCTTTACAAACTAAATTAGATGATTTATACTTATCAAAGGCTAGGCGTGCTTATGTAAGATCTAGGAAAAAATGGCTTGAAGAGGGAGAACTTAATTCTGCATATTTTTTTCAAACTGGAAAAGTGAAATTATTCCCTTTCAACAATTGAACAACTATGTATTAATGGAAATATTTTTAAAGATCCTAAGGAAATAGCTGAATTTAGTGCTAGCTTTTATAAAAAACCTCTATAAATCAAGATGCTCAGAGGATACTTCCTCCTCATTTATGGATTCAATTAATTAGTTAAAGATTATATCTGACTCTGACAGATTTTTTTGTGATGGCAATATAACGTCGGAAGAAATACAAAGTGCAATTAAGAGTTTGAAAAATAATAAAGTTCCTGGGTGTGGTTGATTTACGGCAGAGCTGTATAAATTATTTGCTGATGATTTTACTCCATTTTTAACTAATGTTTTTAAAGAAAGTATTAAAAAAGAAACTTTACCTCCTACGTTGACACAGGGTGTCATCACGCTAATTCCTAAACCTAAGAAAGACCTTAATAATCTGGACAATTGGCGACCCATCACACTCCGTAACAATGTTTATAAGATTTTTGCCACAATTTTTGCCAAAAGAATTAAAGATTGTTTAGATACTATTATAGATGAGACTCAATCGGGATTTTTGAGGGGGCGACACATACTGAATAACATCAGGCTAGTTTTAGATTTATTGGATTATAATGAATTGGTGGAACATAATAGTTTTATTCTTTTCCTAGATTTTTATAAAGCTTTTGATTCAATTGAAGACAGTTTTATTTTTAAATCAGCAGAAAAATTTGGTTTTGGTAATTTTTTTTTGTAAGGCAATAAGAACACTTTATTACAATTGTAGTAGTACAATTAAATTAAAATATGGCACTTCTCCCAGATTTTATTTATCACGAGGTATAAGACAAGGGTGTCCATTGTCTCCTTATTTATTTTTATTAGTTTCCCAAATATTTGCTTTCTTTATTTCTAATAGTGGTCTTGATGATATTCGTGTAGCTGACAAACAAATTCTCATCAGTCAATTGGCTGATGATACCACGCTTTTTCTGCAAGATATTAATCAAATTGCTGTAGCCCTTAAATATATCCAGATATTCAAATATATCAGATATCCAGATAAAGCATCAGGCCTATCCTTGAACCTTTCAAAATGCGAGTTAATGTCCATCAAAGAATGTAATCTATCTGTAATATTAAAGTCAGGAATCAGATATCTTATTTAGGTATTATAATAACAAAAAATGAATTAGAAAGAGGCTCTTTAAATTTGAATCCAATAATGGAAACAACGAAGAAAAAACTTAATATGTGGCTCCAACGTGATTTGTCCTTAAAGGGTAGAATTTTACTAGCTAAAGCTGAAGGTTTATCAAGGTTAACATACACTGCTCTCTCTTTAAATGTTGATTCAGCCACTCTTGAAAAATTGATACTATGCTCCTTAACTTTGTTTGGAAGAATAAAACTCATTTTATTAGGAAATCTGTACTCATGAATACTGTAGAGAAAGGAGGCTTAAACTTTCTTGATTTCACAACTTTAAACAATACCTTTAAAATAAATTGTTTAAAGAACTGTCACAATAACCCATTGTCTATATGGAATCTGATCCCTAATGTAATCTTTTCCAAATTAGGTGGATTAAAATTTTTATTATTCTGTAATTATAATATTATGAAAATCCCCATAAAATTGTCCCATTTTAATAGGCAAATGTTATTAGCTTGGTCCCTCATATTTAAACACAATTTTACACCTCATTCATATATAATTTGGAATAATAAGAACATCTTGTATAAAAACAAATCTCTTTTCTTCAATAACTGGTTTAAATATGATATCATTCATGTGTCTAAACTTTTCAACAATAGTGGTTTACTTTGTAACTACTCTGAATTTTTAGTTAAGCACGGAATTCCTGTGAGCCCAAAAGACTTTGCTATTGTTGCTGATGCTATTCCACAAGGTATTTTTATGCTTTTTAAAGGACTTTCATTTCCAATTACTTGTCATTCAGTGGACCTTTGGAAAACATTTATTGGTAGAAACTGCCTTTCTTTATCTAAATCAAAATGCAATTAGAAAATAAGAGCCCTGTTTCAGGAAGATTGTGTTACTGTGCCTTATGTAATGTCATATTGGAATGGTTTTGTGAATGATCTTTCCTGGAAGAAAATTTGGTCATTACCCCACAAATTTTTTATAACAAACAAAATAAGAGAGGTTACCTTTAAACTGATTCATAGATGTTATCCAGACAAGTGTAATCTTAAAAAACTTAAGAATGATATTAACACTAACTGTTCCTTTTGCTTAGTGAATCCTGAAACTTCTGTTCATTTATTTTGGAATTGCCCTCATTCAATCACATTTTGGTGTGATGTTCTTGATTTTATTAAAGTTTATGTGAAGGCAGATTTTGGATTTACATATAAGAATGTTATCTTTGGTTTCCATGAATGTGAAAAGGAATATAATACTTATTTCATGAACCTTGTTTTTTTGTTGGCCAAATTTCATATTCATAAGAGCAAGTTTTGTAAGTGTAAACCTTTTTTCCCTAAATTTAAAATTGAAATAAAAATGTATTTTCAGTGTTTTGAGCAATCAACCAACTTAAAAGCAAGCAATACAAACAAGGACTTTGACGAAGGACTTGGCACTTATCTTGGACTAAATTACTAAAAACCCCTGGATTGTTGTTGTTGTTTGATTAATGACATGTTATTGTTTTTCAAGCATTCAAAAAAATAAATACATATAGAAGCATGACTGTAAAGTCAATTCGCGGATTTGCACTTTCTATTAATCAATGCTT